>NC_088412.1:9542873-9677873 GCF_034236695.1 Oncorhynchus nerka | reverse complement strand
TCCCTGGTCTGCCGGCGAACCTAAACACAGTCAGAGAGAAGACATTGGCTGATAAAACTACTCAATTATCAGGACAGTTCAATAAACGACTAACTCTGAGCTGCGGGGGGGGGGGGGGGGGGGGGATTGAAACGCGCACAGAGCTCGTTGTAGAAGTTTAACCAAAGTTTTCAATGAGACATCAGCCACACAGACGACTTGTTTGGTGAATCAACTCAGGGAATCTGAAGAATCATAAAATTGTCAATTGAAAATTGTAATAACTGAAAATACCGGAGGGACCTTGTAGAACTGTCTGTTGCAATATTTATTGAGACGTTGTAATATTTACCTTCCAAGGAAGAATGCAATGTAGAAGGTAGAGCTGTTCAAGTTAACAAACTGGAAGAGAAACATCTTGAGAGCAAAACTGTTTTCCCACTCTGACTCAGTCCGTGGGTGTTCTACAGAGAGAGACACACACAGAGTGAGAAAGACAGAGAGAGAGAGAGAGAGACAGAGAGAGACAGAGACAGAGAGAGCGAGAGAGACACACACAGAGAGACAGAGAATGACACAGAGAGAAAGAGAGACAGAGAGAGAACAGATAGAGAGAGAGAGAGACACACACAGAGAAACAGAGACACACACACAGAGTGAGAAAGACAGAGAGAGAGAGAGAGAGAGAGAGAGAGAGAGAGAGAGAGAGAGAGACAGAGAAAGACACAGAGAGACATAGAGAGAAAGAGAGCGACAGAGAGAGAACAGAGAGAACAGAGAGAGAGACCCAGAGAACAGAGAGAGAGGAATAGAGAGGAACAGAGAGAGAGAGAGAGAGAGATGTTGACATGGACCTCTGAAGCGTAAGATACTGAAGCAACAAGATGTGCATCTTCAGAGGGATCTTGAGGGGGTAATAATTACCTAAATTTGTGAGCAGATAGGCCACCTTTTCATATACCTGATGAAAGAAATACAGTAACACTTGACAAATAGCCTGACTAAATACAAGCCAGTTGTGAGACATAAAGATGATATGTATTACGTAATCAATGAGACAACAAGCGTCGCAAAAGAAGCATCTTGTACAGTGAATAATAAGAAAGCTTGTATTTTATAACTCTGCAAACTGCAAAATACACGTTTATGTAATATAAAATATTACCGTGAATCATCTATGTAACACATGTTGGACTTAAAATACTGTTTGACTGAGCGTATCAGATGGCTTGGCTTGGTTTGGCAAGACACCCACCACATTCACAGACATGGTGATCATGAAGTTCAAATCTGATTGTGGATCAGTTATACAACGTTATTCTGTATGACTGTGTATATCCAGTGGGCTGGTTTGGACATGATCAAGTCTCCAATGACACCCTGTCCCCGAGTGGCGCAGCGGTCTAAGAGGCACTGCGTCTCAGTGCTTGAGGCTGTCACTACAGACACCCTGGTTCGATTCCAAGGCTGCATCACATCCGGCCGTCATTGGGAGTCCCATAGGGCGGCGCACAATTGGCCCAGCGTCGTCCGGGTTTGGCCGGGGTAGGCCGTCATTGTAAATAAGAATTTGTTCGTAACTGACTTGCCCAGTTAAATAAAGGTTACTTTAAAATATATAGTATACTACTTTTGAACGGAAGTATATATAGTATACTACTTTTGAACGGTAGTATATATAGTATACTACTTTTGAACGGTAGCATATATAGTTTACTACTTTTGAACAGTAGCATTTAATAGTATACTACTTTTGAACGGTAGTATATATAGTATACTACTTTTGAACGGTAGTATATATAGTATACTACTTTTGAACGGTAGTATATATAGTATACTACTTTTGAACGGTAGCATTTAATATTATACTACTTTTGAACGGTAGTATATATAGTATACTACTTTTGAACGGTAGTATATATAGTATACTACTTTTGAATGGTAGCATTAAAGAGTATACTACTTTTGAACGGTAGTATATATAGTATACTACTTTTGAACGGTAGTATATATAGTATACTACTTTTGAACGGTAGTATATTTAGTATACTACTTTTGAACAGTAGTATATATAGTATACTACTTTTGAACGATAGTATATATAGTTTACTACTTTTGAACGGTAGTATATATATTATACTACTTTTGAACGGTAGTATATATAGTATACTACTTTTGATCAGGGCCCATAGGGAAGGCAATAGGGTGCCATAAAGTTTTTATTTTCTATTCCATTCCATTCTATCTATGGATTCTATTCCATTCCATTCTATCTATGGATTCTATTCCATTCCATTCTATCTATGGATTCTATTCTATCTATGGATTCTATTCCATTCCATTCTATCTATGGATTCTATTCCATTCCATTCTATCTATGGATTCTATTCCATTCTATCTATGGATTCTATTCCATTCTATCTATGGATTCTATTCCATTCCATTCTATCTATGGATTCTATTCCATTCCATTCTATCTATGGATTCTATTCCATTCCATTCTATCTATGGATTCTATTCCATTCTATCTATGGATTCTATTCCATTCCATTCTATCTATGGATTCTATTCCATTCTATCTATGGATTCTATTCCATTCCATTCTATCTATGGATTCTATTCCATTCTATCTATGGATTCTATTCCATTCCATTCTATCTATGGATTCTATTCCATTCCAGACACCCACCACATTGAGAGACATGATGATCATGAAGTTGATACAGACTCCGGTGCCAGAGGTGGC
The DNA here is from genome assembly GCF_034236695.1 of Oncorhynchus nerka. Taxonomy (NCBI): domain Eukaryota; kingdom Metazoa; phylum Chordata; class Actinopteri; order Salmoniformes; family Salmonidae; genus Oncorhynchus; species Oncorhynchus nerka. The sequence goes on along the minus strand of NC_088412.1, from coordinate 9,675,148 downwards.
AAACTGCCAGTTCTTCTTGACAAACTCCCAGTCGAACGATGCAAACTTCTCCATGGCAATCAGTCGGAACACCACCACAGCAAACACTGCAGTCAGCACCAGAGACATCTGGGGAGTGAACACACACATACACAGATAGAGAGTGGCGGCGGAGAGAGTGGCGGAGGAGAGAGAGAGAGAGGAGAGAGAGTGGCGGAGGAGAGAGAGAGAGAGGAGAGAGAGAGAGAGAGAGAGAGTGGCGGAGAGAGAGAGAGAGAGAGAGAGAGAGAGGAGAGAGAGAGTGGCGGAGGAGAGAGAGAGAGGAGAGAGAGAGAGAGAGAGAGAGAGAGAGAGAGAGAGAGAGACCGACAGAGAGAGACCGACAGAGAGAGAGAGAGAGAGAGAGAGGCAGAGAGAGAGAGAGGCAGAGAGAGAGACAGACAGAGAGAGAGAAAGAGAGAGTAAATATATCTGTCATCATTACAGTATCTTCTGAGGATGCATGTTATGAGGCTAGCAGTATTTTAAGCAATAAGGCCTGAGAATGTGTGATATATGGCCAATATACCACGGCTAAGGACTGTTCTTAGGCAACACAGAGTGCCTGGACACAGCCCTTAGCCGTGGTATATTGGCCATATATATCACAAACCCCTGAGGTGCCTTATTGCTATTATAAACTGGTTACCAATGTAATTAGAGCAGTAAACAAGTGTTTTAACGTCATACTGTTGCGTCAAATGCTGTTTCAGCCAATCAGCATCCAGGACCCAAACTACCTGGTTTATATAATGGGTCTAGTCTGGGATTGTGTGTTTACGATGCTTATTGGTCATATTGGTAAACAATGAATCATCGTTACGTGTCTCGGTCTCTAGACACTTCCTATTGTTGATGAGTGATGAGGATCATTGGGAAAACAATCCCCAACAACAGCCACTATTTCCAGTTGATTGTATTTGGTTGTATTTCTGGCTCCTATCCACCAGGGGGTGGTAGTAGGCTGCTAGAAGCTCGTTACCGTATTACACATTGAAAAGGTAATAAACAAGTAAACAGCATTCCAGGATTGGGGTCAGTTACATTTAAATTATATTCAATTTAGAAAATAAACCAAAATTCCAAATCCAATTTTCTTCATTGCTTTTCAATTAAAGCATTTAAGTTTACTTTCAGAATTGACTGAATTGAAATGGAATCGACCCACTGAGCACAGATCCACAGTACAGCCTGATGACTCATGTGATGACATGTTCTTACCATGAAGAAGATGCCAGACACAGAGACCATGAGTCTGCTGAGTTTGTCAGTGAAGGGCTGGAAGGGCTCCGGCTTGCCAGAGATAGGGTTTACTCTCTCTACTCGGGAGTACTTGGCTTCGAACTGGGGCCGCAGATTCTCCTGGGACAAACACACATACACTCCAGTATATCATACCAATAACTGATATTTCTGACTGGTCCAATCATAGATACCCCTGACCCAGTCAATACTAGGACCGTATCCTAACTACAGTAGTACGTGCTCATGACATATCATATGGATCAACCAGACATTGCTGACTGAGTAATGTCTGAATACCAGTGTTCATACAGTACCAGTCAACAGATTGGACACACCCTAGTCATTCCAGGGGCTTACATTATTTTGACTATTTTCTACATTGTAGAATAATAGTGAAGACATCAAAACTATGAAATAACACATATGGAATCATGTAGTAACCAAAAAAGTGTTAAACAAATCAAAATACATTTTATATTTTGAGATTCTTCAATGTAGCCACCTGCCTTGATGACAGCTTTGTTCACTCTTGGCATTCTCTCAACCAGCTTCATGAGGTAGTCACCTGGAATGCATTTCAATTAACATGTGTGCTTTGTTAAAAGTTAATTTGTGGAATTTCTTTCCTTCTTAATGCATTTGAGCCAATCAGTTGTGTTGTGACATGGTAGGGGTGGTATACAGAAGATAGCCCTATTTGGTAAAAGACCAAGTCCATATTATGTCAAGAATGGCTCAAATTAGTGAAGAGAAACGGCAGTCCATCATTACTTTAAGACATGAAGGTCCATCAATCCGGAAAATTTCAAGAACTTTGAAAGTGCAGTCGCAAAAACCATCAAGCGCTATGATGAAACTGGCTCTCATGAGGACCGCCACAGGAAAGGAAGACCCAGAGTTACCTCTGCTGCAGAGGATAAGTTAATTAGAGTTACCAGCCTCAGAAATTGCAACCCAAATAAATGCTTCACAGAGTTCAAGTAACAGACAGATTTCAACATCCACTGTTCAGAGGCGACTGGGTGAATCAGACATTCATGGTCAAATTGCTGCAAAGAAACCACTACTAAAGGACACCAATAAGAAGAAGAGACTTGCTCGGGCCAAGAAACACGAGCAATGGACATTAGACCAGTGGAAATCTGTCATTTGGTTTGATGAGTCCAAATGTCAAATTTCTGGTTCCAATCGCCGTGTCTTTGTGAGATGCTGAGTAGGTGAACAGATGATCTCCACAAGTGTTGTTCCCACCGTGAAGCATGGAGGAGGTGTGATGGTGTGGGGGTGCTTTGCTGGTGACACTGTCAGTGATTTATTTAGAATTCAAGGCACACCTAACCAGCATGGCTACCACAGTATTCTGCAGCGATACGCCATCCCATCTGGTTTGCTCTTAGTGGGACTATCATTTGTTTTCAACAGGACAATGATGCAAAACACACCTCCAGACTGTGTAAAGGCTATTTGACCAAGAAGGAGAGTGCTGCATCAGAGGACTTGGCCTCCACAATCCCCCGAACTCAACCCATTTGAGATGGTTTGGGATGAGTTGGACAGCAGAGTGAAGGAAAAGCAGCCAACAAGTGCTCAGCATACGTGGGAACTCCTTCAAGACTGTGGGAAAAGCATTCCAAGTGAAGCTGGTTGAAAGAATGCTCTCATCGAGGCAAAGGGTGGCTACTTTGATGAATCTAAAATCTAAAATATATTTTGATTTGTTTAACACTTTTCTGGTTACTACATGATTCCATATGTGTTATTTCATAGTTTTCGCTATTATTCTACAATGTAGAAAACAGTCAAAATAAAGAAAAACCATTGAATGAGTAGGTGTGTCCACACTGTTGACTGGCACTGTAAATGTACATGTCTTTGACATATCATATTAATATACCAGATATTGCTGACTAACCTCTTACTCTAACCAATCAACAGTTTCTAAATGACTTGACCGTATCATACGTAACATAATGACGTTATGTAGTAGTATTGTAGTAGTAGTATACATGACAAGAATCACATGATATCATATAAATAAAGCAGGTATTGGTGGATAGACCAACCTCTTCCTCCTCCCAGTCGATGAGGTCCCAGTCATAAGTCAGCTCCGCCCTCCGCCTCTTCCAGAACTCCAGGAACACCGTGGCTACAGGGACAACATTCCAACAGAACACGGATCAATCAACATTCCATGGAATGACTGAATTGATTTATTCCTCTATGTAGAAAATAGAAATAGATTTATTATAGATTTATACGTCTCTTGGCGGTGCCCATCGTCGATATTTTTGACAATTGTGGGAGGGGCCACATTGATATTTAAATTCTCGAGGGGGAATAACTCTATGGCATATTCCCTAAACACAGAAACATTGGATACACAAGAGAATCATGGTGACTTCTAATACCGATTCAAGTAGCAATATTTTGAATCGGCAGCAGAATTGGGCAGAATTGAAGTTTTTCCATGCCTGTTTGATTTGGCAGTCTCCTGTTCAGGATATAGTTTAACGTAGACTGACCCACTTCTCTGTTTAAAGAGGAGTAGACGAGGAAGAGCAGCCAATCAGATGGGCCGACCCATTTTTCATCTGAGCCTCATGTGCTGCAGGGCTGTTGCTTCCTGCTCGTCTACACTGCCACTAGAAAAGTCAACCAGTCTGATTGGACCAAGACTTGCTGTCCAGGTGTACAACACGTTTGTTCCATACTGATGGAAAGAAAGATGCCATTACGAGACCAGACGGGTCTACTGTGACCCCAGACACACCAGTCACAACAGAGACTTCATTTACTGTGACCCCAGACACCCCAGACACACCAGAGGCTTCATTTACTGTGACCCCAGACACACCAGAGGCTTCATTTACTGTGACCCCAGACACACCAGAGGCTTCATTTACTGTGACCCCAGACACACCAGTCACAACAGAGGCTTCATTTACTGTGACCCCAGACACACCAGTCACACCAGAGGCTTCATTTACTGTGACCTCAGACACACCAGAGGCTTCATTTAATGTGACCCCAGACACACCAGAGGCTTCATTTACTGTGACCCCAGACACACCAGTCACAACAGAGGCTTCATTTACTGTGACCCCAGACACACCAGTCACAACAGAGGCTCCATTTACTGTGACCCCAGACACACCAGAGGATTCATTTAATGTGACCCCAGACACAACAGAGGCTTCATTTACTGTGACCCCAGACACACCAGTCACAACAGAGGCTTCATTTACTGTGACTCCAGACACACCAGTCACAACAGAGTCTTCATTTACTGTGACCCCAGACACACCAGTCACAACAGAGGCTTCATTTACTGTGACCCCAGACACACCAGTCACAACAGAGTCTTCATTTACTGTGACCCCAGACACACCAGTCACAACAGAGGCTTCATTTACTGTGACCCCAGACACACCAGTCACAACAGAGGCTTCATTTACTGTGACCCCAGACACACCAGTCACAACAGAGGCTTCATTTACTGTGACCCCAGACACACCAGAGGCTTCATTTACTGTGACCCCAGACACACCAGAGGCTTCATTTACTGTGACCCCAGACACACCAGTCACAACAGCCCAGCAAGTTTTCCCATAAACCTGGGTGATTATTGAGCAGACCAGCCTAAGGGACGGGGTGATTATTCAGCAGACCAGCCTAAGGGATGGGGTGATTATTCAGCAGACCAGCCTAGCTGTTGGATGGATCAATAGTACAGTGTGTTTGGTTGCAGCAGCCTACAGTGAGTTTCCTATTGATCGTAATGAAGTCAGGGCCTCGGTCCCATAAGGCACCCTATTCTCATGGTCGATGGTCCCTGGTCAAAAGTAGGTCACTATAAAGGGGAAAGGGTGCCATTTGGGACAAATCCTGGATGTTTTCCATTTCCTGTCCTGGAGGTGTGGACAGAGCTGAGGGAAGATTGCTTTGGATGGGCGTTAAGAGAATGATGCTGGTCCACAGTCCCAACAGGAGCAGTGTTAGCTAACATCAGTGTGATACTGTGTGGGTGTTTCCTCTCAAAGAGCACATGAACGTGCACACACACACACACGCACGCAGGCAGGCAGGCACACACACACACACACACACACACACACACACACACACACACACACACACACACACACACACACACACACACACACACACACACACACACAGGCAGGCACGCACACACGCACACACACAGGCAGGCACACACACACAGGCAGGCAGGCACACACACACAGGCAGGCAGGCACACACACACACACAGGCAGGCACACACACACAGGCAGGCAGGCACACACACACAGGCAGGCACACACACAGGCAGGCACACACACACACAGGCAGGCAGGCACACACACACACAGGCAGGCACACACACACAGGCAGGCACACACACACAGGCAGGCACACACACACACACAGGCAGGCACGCACACACACAGGCAGGCAGGCAGGCAGGCACACACACAGGCAGGCAGGCAGGCACTCACACACACAGGCAGGCAGGCAGGCACACACACAGGCAGGCACACACACAGGCAGGCAGGCAGGCACACACACACACACACACAGGCAGGCAGGCAGGCAGGCAGGCACACACACAGGCAGGCAGGCAGGCAGGCAGGCAGGCAGGCACACACACACAGGCAGGCACACACAACTTCTCCCTCCTGGGTGTTTCATTACTAATTACTATTAGACTTAATTAGTAGGGGAGACTGGGGAACAAAGTAACCGTTTTAGAGTTTTACTTACTATGAAAATAACATTTGAGGCAGATTCATAAAACTTTCATACAAACAACATACATGTATTTGGTACCGTTATACACTGTAACAAAGTTTCTAGGACCCACCTGTACAATTCAACCGACAGTGGTGGAAGTGACATGTCCACCTTGTATTTCTCATAGGGTTCATTGTAAACAGGCTGCGGGGTTCATTGTAACACTGTCTTCAATGGTAAAAAATCTTCCAAATATCAGTTTGAAACTGATATCTAGATGAAAATACACAACTTTGTTTTATATATATACAGTACCAGTCAAAAGTTCGGACACACCTACTCATTCAAGGGTTTTTCTTGGATTAGCTAACACAACGTGCCATTGGAACACAGGAGTGATGGTTGCTGATAATGGGCCTCTGTAAGCCTATGTAGATATTCCATTAAAAATCAGCCGTTACCAGCAACAATAGTCATTTACAACATTAACAATATCTACACTGTATTTCGGATCAATTTGATGCTATTTTAACGGACAAAAAAATGGCTTTTCTTTTAAAAACAAGAACATTTCTAAGTGACCCCAAACTTTTGAACGGTAGTGTGTGTATATATATATATATTATTTATTTATTTAAACGTTATTTATTTAGTGTACATCCAAACGTATGACTGGTACTGTATATCCTGAATATATTCTTTAGTAATGACAGGGACCCTAACTATATGTTCACAAAATAAAAATGTCTTATTCGGTAAATGACACAGGACAAGTAGAATCATTGACGTTCTAGATGTATTTTAAAGTGAATCAGGGTTTCCTAGACAGTTTTACTTTCTACTGTATGTAAAAAAATGCTCTCCAGCTTTTGTTTGATTTCTCAGGTGAATATGTTATTTGGTTGCCTTGGAGACGTATTAAAGCTCTAAAAGGATCGATAGATTAATGGTAAATGGTAAAGGGTGTAATGGTAAAGGGTGTAATGGTAAAGGGTGTAATGGTAAAGGGTGTAATGGTAAAGGGTGTAATAGTAAAGGGTGTAATGGTAAAGGGTGTAATGGTAAAGGGTGTAATGGTAAAGGGTGTAATGGTAAAGGGTGTAATGGTAAAGGGTGTAATGCTAACGGGTGTAATGGTAAAGGGTGTAATGGTAAAGGGTGTAATGGTAACGGGTGTAATGGTAAAGGGTGTAATGGTAACGGGTGTAATGGTAAAGGGTGTAATGGTAAAGGGTGTAATGGTAAAGGGTGTAATGGTAAAGGGTGTAATGGTAAAGGGTGTAATGGTAAAGGGTGTGTCTGTGTGTATTTGTCCACGTTTTAAAGTGGCCTTTTATTGTCCCCAGCACAAGGTGGTTAAAAAAAAAGATATTCGCTCAGGTCCCATGATCCAACGGCACAATAGATTTGGTTATTTTCAATCATTTGTGGACAAATACACACATATAAATGATCACAGAAATGTCCCATTTGCACAAAAAGCTTATTTCTCTCAAATGTTGTGGACAAATTTACTTTGCCAAGATAATCCATCCACCTGACAGGTGTGGCATATCAAGAACCTGATTAAACAGCATAATCATTACACATTAACGCTTTAGGGACTCCAAATAGACCGAACATAAAAATAAACAACTTCAAAGATTTAACTGAGTTAATGTTCATAGAAGGTAATCAGTCCATTGAAATACATTCATTAGGCCCTAATCTATGGATTTCACATGGCTGGGAATAGAGATACGCATCTGTTGGTCACAGATACCTTTCAAAAAGAGGTAGGGGCAGATCAGAGATCAGAGATCAGAAAACCAGTCAGTATCTGGTGTGACCAGCATTTGCCGCGCAACACATCTCCTTCGCATAGAGTTGATCAAGCTGTTGATTGTGGCCTGTGTAATGTTGTCCCACTCCTCTTCAATGGCTGTGTGAAGTTGCTGGATCCAGAGCATCCCAAACAGGCTCAAAGGGTGACATGTCTGGTGAGTACGCAGGCCATAGAAGAACTAGCACATTTTCAGCTTCCAGGAATTATGTATCCCTGCGACATTGGGCCATACATTATCATGCTGAAACATGAGGTGAATGGCTGCGGATGAATGGTACGACAATGGGCCTGAGGATCTCGTCACGGTATCTCTGTTCATTAAAATTGCCATTGATAAAATGCAATTGTATTTGTTGTCCGTAGTTTATGTCTGCCCATACCATAACCCCACCGCCACCATGGGGCCCTCTGTTCACAACGCTGACATCAGCCAACCGCTCTCCCACACAACGCCATACATGCTGTCTGCCATCTGCCCGGTACAGTTGAAACCCGGGATTCATTCATGATGAGCACACTTCTCCAGCGTGCCAGAGGCCATCGAAGGTGAGTATTAGCCCACTGAAGTCAGTTACGACGCCGAACTGTAGTCAGGTCAAGACCCCGGTGAAGATGACAAGCAAGCAGATGAGCTTCCCTGAGACGGTTTCTGACAGCTTGTGCAGAAATTATTCGTTGTGCAAACCCACAGTTTCATCAGCTGTCTGGGTGGCTGGTCTCAGACGATCCCGCAGGTGAAGATGCCAGATGTGGAGGTCCTGGGATGGCGTGGTTACATGTGGTCTGCTGTTATGAGGCCGGTTGGACAACTGACAAATTCTCTAAAATGACATTGGAGGCGGCTTATGGTAGAGAAATTATCCTTCATTGGTGGACAATCCCGTAGTCAGCATGCCAATTGCACACTCCCTCAAAACTTGAGACGTCTCTGGCATTGTGTTGTGTGACATAACTGCACATTTTAAAGTGGCCTTTTATTGTCCCCAGCACAAGGTGCACATGTGTAATGATCATGCTGTTTAATCAGGTTCTTGATATGCCACACATGTCAGGTGGATGGATTATATTGGCAAAGTAAATTCGTCCACAACATTTGAGAGAAATAAGCTTTTTGTGCAAATGGAACAATTCTGTGATCATTTATTTCAGCTCATGAAACATGGGACCAACACTTTGCATGTTGTGTTTATATTTTTGTTCAGTGTATCATAAAAGGGCTTTATAAATACATTTGATTCTACTTTTCCACAGCAGTAATAGAAAAGGCTGAGAGAGAAAGAGAGAGACAGAGAGAGAGAGAGAGAGAGGGAGAGACAGAGAGAGAGAGAGAGAGAGAGAGAGAGAGAGAGAGAGAGAGAGAGAGAGAGAGAGAGAGAGAGAGAGAGAGAGGCAGAGTGAGAGAGAGAGAGAGGCAGAGTGAGAGAGAGAGAGAGAGAGAGAGGCAGAGAGAGACAGCGAGGGAGAGAGGCAGAGAGAGAGAGGCAGAGAGAGACAGTGAGAAAGAGAGGCAGAGAGAGAGAGAGAGAGAGAGGCAGAGAGAGAGAGAGAGAGACAGCGAGGGAGAGAGGCAGAGAGAGAGGCAAAGAGAGAGAGAGGCAGAGAGAGAGAGACAGAGAAAGCTAGAGAGAAAGAGAGACAGAGAGAGAGAGAGGGAGAGACAGAACGAGAGAGAGACAGAGAGAGACAGCGAGAGAGAGAGAGAGAGGCAGAGAGAGACAGAGAGAGAGAGAGGGAGAGACAGAGCGAGAGAGAGAGAGGCAGAGAGAGACAAAGAGAGACAGAGAGAGAGAGAGGCAGAGAGAGAGGCCACAGAGAAATACCAAATAATCTCTTTACCTACCCCATATTGCCATAAAGATAGCAAAGAACACAGTCCCTCCATTGTCAAAGAGATGGGTCACCTGCAAAAAGAAAAACACATTGCTCTACATAAACAATTCTCTTCCAGTTCTATTCATTGTAACTGGTAAATAATCAGTCCATCCAGGATTTTGCCATTCTCTGCTTGAAGATTTTTGTTGTTTTGTTTGCTAAATCAATTCCCCGCATATTATGTGACTGCTTAAAAATGTCACCAATCAGGGCACAATAACCACAAAAACAAACAAAAAATTTCAAATCATCACAACATTACACATAAAACTGTCTGATCGTCACACTCCAACACGAGGGCTACGATTTTAACCAATCACCACACCTTTACAGCAATCACCACACCTTTACAGCAATCACCACACCTTTACACCAATCACCACACCTTTACAGCAATCACCACACCTTTACAGCAATCACCACACCTTTACACCAATCACCACACCTTTACACCAATCACCACACCTTTACAGCAATCACCACACCTTTACACCAATCACCACACCTTTACAGCAATCACCACACCTTTACAGCAATCACCACACCTTTACAGCAATCACCACACCTTTACACCAATCACCACACCTTTACAGCAATCACCACACCTTTACACCAATCACCACACCTTTACAGCAATCACCACACCTTTACAGCAATCACCACACCTTTACAGCAATCACCACACCTTTACACCAATCACCACACCTTTACAGCAATCACCACACCTTTACAGCAATCACCACACCTTTACACCAATCACCACACCTTTACACCAATCACCACACCTTTACACCAATCACCACACCTTTACAGCAATCACCACACCTTTACAGCAATCACCACACCTTTACAGCAATCACCACACCTTTACAGCAATCACCACACCTTTACAGCAATCACCACACCTTTACAGCAATCACCACACCTTTACAGCAATCACCACACCTTTACAGCAATCACCACACCTTTACAGCAATCACCACACCTTTACACCAATCACCACACCTTTACAGCAATCACCACACCTTTACAGCATGAAATGATTAAATAAAGTGACACGTCAACACAATGTCCCGCCCGTCAGTGCATATCTCGTGACAAATTGGACAAAACATCATTGAAAATTGCCATGCCAAATGTCAGAACTGCAGTGGGAAAACAAAGCAGATTCTAGAGCGACTGCATAATCAATACTCTCATAAAAATGTTTGCATGACTGTCGCTTTGGATAAAAGCATCTGGTAGACGGCATATTGTTATCATTACCCACCAGAATGGGGCACCATTACTCGGAACATTTACAATATAATATCACAGCAAAACCAAACTGATTGTAATGATGTCCTTTCAACCAGTTTTGCCCACTTCACTTCTGCATGAAAATATATCCACATCACATCCACATACGTTGTGGCAGGTCATACAGCCGTTAAACCCCTCAAATTCAACTCTGGACCTTGAAGCCACTTCCAATATTCTTGTTCTTTCTTCCCCTCTAATTAGAGACTGATTTAGACCTGGGAGACCGGGTAGGTGTGATTCATTATCAGGCAGAACCTAAAAGCAGCAGTAGTCTGGACCTCATAAGGTAAGATTTGAATAGCCCTGCATTAAGTATTTCTGTCATGACTGCTCAGCATAGCTTAACAATAACATGCATCGACTGTTGTGTGATTGATACTTGGGGACAGTAATAGTATTAGTTAACTGTTGTGTGATTGATACTTGGGGACAGTAATAGTACTAGTTAACTGTTGTGTGATTGATACTCGGGGACAGTAATAGTACTAGTTAACTGTTGTGTGATTGATACTCGGGGACAGTAATAGTACTAGTTAACTGTTGTGTGATTGATACTCGGGGACAGTAACAGTACTAGTTAACTGTTGTGTGATTGATACTCGGGGACAGTAACAGTACTAGTTAACTTTTGTGTGATTGATACTCGGGGACAGTAATAGTACTAGTTAACTGTTGTGTGATTGATCCTCAGGGACAGTAACAGTACTAGTTAACTGTTGTGTGATTGATACTCGGGGACAGTAATAGTACTAGTTAACTGTTGTGTGATTGATACTCGGGGACAGTAATAGTACTAGTTAACTGTTGTGTGATTGATACTCGGGGACAGTAACAGTACTAGTTAACTGTTGTGTGATTGATACTCGGGGACAGTAATAGTACTAGTTAACTGTTGTGTGATTGATTCTCAGGGACAGTAACAGTACTAGTTAACTGTTGTGTGATTGATACTCGGGGACAGTAACAGTACTAGTTAACTGTTGTGTGATTGATACTCGGGGACAGTAATAGTACTAGTTAACTGTTGTGTGATTGATACTCGGGGACAGTAATAGTACTAGTTAACTGTTGTGTGATTCATACTCGGGGACAGTAGTAGTACTAGTTAACTGTTGTGTGATTGATACTCGGGGACAGTAATAGTACTAGTTAACTGTTGTGTGATTGATACTCAGGGAGAGTAATAGTACTAGTTAACGGTTGTGTGATTGATACTCGGGGACAGTAATAGTACTAGTTAACTGTTGTGTGATTGATACTCGGGGACAGTAATAGTACTAGTTAACTGTTGTGTGATTGATACTCAGGGAGAGTAATAGTACTAGTTAACGGTTGTGTGATTGATACTCGGGGACAGTAATAGTACTAGTTAACTGTTGTGTGATTGATACTCAGGGAGAGTAATAGTACTAGTTAACTGTTGTGTGATTGATACTCAGGGAGAGTAATAGTACTAGTTAACTGTTGTGTGATTGATACTCGGGGACAGTAATAGTATTAGTTAACTGTTGTGTGATTGATACTCGGGGACAGTAACAGTACTAGTTAACTGTTGTGTGATTGATACTCGGGGACAGTAATAGTACTAGTTAACTGTTGTGTGATTGATACTCGGGGACAGTAATAGTACTAGTTAACTGTTGTGTGATTGATACTCGGGGACAGTAATAGTACTAGTTAACTGTTGTGTGATTGATACTCGGGGACAGTAATAGTACTAGTTAACTGTTGTGTGATTGATACTCGGGGACAGTAATAGTACTAGTTAACTGTTGTGTGATTGATACTTGGGGACAGTAATAGTACTAATTAACTGTTGTGTGATTGATACTCAGGGAGAGTAATAGTACTAGTTAACTGTTGTGTGATTGATACTCAGGGAGAGTAATAGTACTAGTTAACTGTAGTGGTACTTCTGTTTACTATAGTACTTCTACACCTACAGGATACCAGCATAGCGTTCTATTTTTAAACCTGTTAGCTCTAATTCCTCAGGGGTCTTACTAATCTCGGAAGCCACCAAATGTTGTGTGGCTAGCTAGCACATTTATGTTGGCGATCTCAAACTGTTAAGAGAGATTAGCAATTAATTGCCCTTTGCATAGACACAGCTATTATATTCCACTCTGAGCTAACAGGGTGGAATAAAACAGAATAAAACAGAATAGAAAAGAATAGAACAGAACAGAACGGAACAGAATAGAATAAAACAGAATAAAACAGAATATAATAGAACAGAATAGAACAGAATAGAACAGAATAGAATGGAACAGAATAGAACAGAATATAATAGAACAGAATAGAACAGTATAGAACAGAATAGAACAGAATAGAACGGAACAGAATAGAACAGAATATAATAGAACAGAATAGAACAGAACAGAATAGAATAGAACAGAATAGAATAAAACAGAATGAAACAGAATAGAACAGAATATAATAGAACAGAATAGAATGGAACAGAACAGAATAGAACAGAATATAATAGAACAGAATAGAATGGAATAGAACAGAATATAATAGAATAGAACAGAATAGAACAGAATAGAATGGAACAGAATATAATAGAACAGAATATAATAGAACAGAACAGAACAGAATAGAACAGAACAGAATATAATAGAACAGAATATAATAGAACAGAATAGAATAAAATAGAACAGAATATAATATAACAGAATGTAATAGAACAGAATAGATCAGAATAGAACATAAGTCGCTCTGGATAAGAGCGTCTGCTAAATGACTTAAATGTAAATGTAAATAATAGAACAGCACAGAATGTAACAGAATAGAATAGAATAGAATGTAACAGAATAGAACAGAATAGATTAATGGTCTAATTACTGACCTTTGCATAGACACAGCTGTCACTGAGTTTCCAGGTGTTGCAGTTCTCCTCACACATAGGACACATGATAGTAGTGTTGGCCTCACAGATCTCTTTACTGAAGGGACAGACATAGGAAAACTTCATTAACATTTGAACCAGACATAGAGATCAGACATAAAGAGATCGAAATGTATTAAAGTTAAGGTTAGGGGTGTTAAGTTTAGGTTTAAAGTTAAGGTTAGGGGTGTTAAGTTTAGGTTTAAAGTTAAGGTTAGGCCTGTTAAGTTTAGGTTTAAAGTCAAGGTTACGGGTGTTAAGATTAGGTTTAAAGTTAAGGTTAAGGGTGTTAAGTTTAGGTTCAAGGTTAGGGGGTTAGGGGTGTTAAGTTTAGGTTCAAGTTTAGGGGGTTAGGGGTGTTAAGTTTAGGTTCAAGGTTAGGGGGTTAGGGGTGTTAAGTTTAGGTTCAAGGTTAGGGGGTTAGGGGTGTTAAGTTTAGGTTCAAGGTTAGGGGGTTAGGGGTGTTAAGTTTACGTCTAAGGCTAGGCTTAGGGTTAATGTAAACCCTTTCAAATCTGCAGGCTGTATACACAAGCTGTCAGATCAATAACAATATCATTGAGAGTTGTGGGGTGTCCTGACTGGCATCCTAATCTCTTTATAGTGCCATGACTTTTGACTAGGGCCCATAGGCTCTGTTGTGCACTATCTAGGGAAGAGGGTATCATTCGGGACGCCTATAAGGGCTCGGGTCAAAGGGAAGAGGGTATCATTTGGGACGCCTATAAGGTCTCGGGTCAAAGGGAAGAGGGTATCATTCGGGACGCCTATAAGGGCTCGGGCAAAGGGAAGAGGGTATCATTCGGGACGCCTATAAGGGCTCGAGCAAAGGGAAGAGGGTATCATTCTGGACGCCTATAAGGGCTCGGGCAAAGGGAAGAGGGTATCATTCGGGATGCCTATAAGGGCTCAGAAGACACAGAAGGACACAGAAGCTCCGGTGTGGTGTGTCCTGACTGACCTGACTTGGCTGGTGTCCATGGTAAGAAATCCGTAGAGGAAAACGAGGAGACCCACAAGAGCTGCCGGGATCAGCATGCCAGTGTACCAACCCAGCCAGGCAAAGTACAGCCCAATCTTCTCCCCAAAGTAACGCCTGGAGAGGAGAGTCCAATGAACAAGATAAATTAGCAAAAGCTAATCCCAACATGGTCGATATTTAAATTCAAGCCCCAGCTGTATTTGCCTGGCAGTCAACAAGTACCTTGTAACCAACCAGGCAAAGAACAGGCGTGGCAGGGAACAAGTACCTTGTAACCAACCAGGCAAAGAACAGGTGTGGCAGGGAACAAGTACCTTGTAACCAACCAGGCAAAGAACAGGTGTGGCAGGGAACAAGTACCTTGTAACCAACCAGGCAAAAAACAGGCGTGGCAGGGAACAAGTACCTTGTAACCAACCAGGCAAAGAACAGGTGTGGCAGGGAACAAGTACCTTGTAACCAACCAGGCAAAGAACAGGTGTGGTAGGGAACAAGTACCTTGTAACCAACCAGGCAAAGAACAAGCGTGGCAGTCAACAAGTACCTTGTAACCAACCAGGCAAAGAACAAGCGTGGCAGTCAACAAGTACCTTGTAACCAACCAGGCAAAGAACAGGTGTGGCAGGGAACAAGTACCTTGTAACCAACCAGGCAAAGAACAGGCGTGGCAGGGAACAAGTACCTTGTAACCAACCAGGCAAAGAACAGGCGTGGCAGGGAACAAGTACCTTGTAACCAACCAGGCAAAGAACAGGCGTGGCAGGGAACAAGTACCTTGTAACCAACCAGGCAAAGAACAGGTGTGGCAGGGAACAAATGCCTTGTAACCAACCAGGCAAAGAACAGGTGTGGCAGGGAACAAGTACCTTGTAACCAACCAGGCAAAGAACAGGTGTGGCAGGGAACAAGTACCTTGTAACCAACCAGGCAAAGAACAGGCATGGCAGTCAACAAGTGCCTTGTAACCAACCAGGCAAAGAACAGGTGTGGCAGGGAACAAGTACCTTGTAACCAACCAGGCAAAGAACAGGTGTGGCAGGGAACAAGTACCTTGTAACCAACCAGGCAAAGAACAAGCGTGGCAGTCAACAAGTACCTTGTAACCAACCAGGCAAAGAACAAGCGTGGCAGTCAACAAGTACCTTGTAACCAACCAGGCAAAGAACAGGTGTGGCAGGGAACAAGTACCTTGTAACCAACCAGGCAAAGAACAGGCGTGGCAGGGAACAAGTACCTTGTAACCAACCAGGCAAAGAACAGGCGTGGCAGGGAACAAGTACCTTGTAACCAACCAGGCAAAGAACAGGCGTGGCAGGGAACAAGTACCTTGTAACCAACCAGGCAAAGAACAGGTGTGGCAGGGAACAAATGCCTTGTAACCAACCAGGCAAAGAACAGGTGTGGCAGGGAACAAGTACCTTGTAACCAACCAGGCAAAGAACAGGTGTGGCAGGGAACAAGTACCTTGTAACCAACCAGGCAAAGAACAGGCGTGGCAGTCAACAAGTGCCTTGTAACCAACCAGGCAAAGAACAGGTGTGGCAGGGAACAAGTACCTTGTAACCAACCAGGAAAAGAACAGGCGTGGCAGTCAACAAGTACCTTGTAACCAACCAGGCAAAGAACAGGCGTGGCAGGGAACAAGTACCTTGTAACCAACCAGGCAAAGAACAGGTGTGGCAGGGAACAAGTACCTTGTAACCAACCAGGCAAAGAACAGGCGTGGCAGGGAACAAGTACCCTGTAACCAACCAGGCAAAGAACAGGCGTGGCAGGGAACAAGTACCTTGTAACCAACAAGGCAAAGAACAAGCGTGGCAGTCAACAAGTACCTTGTAACCAACAAGGCAAAGAACAGGCGTGGCAGGGAACAAGTACCTTGTAACCAACAAGGCAAAGAACAAGCGTGGCAGGGAACAAGTACCTTGTAACCAACAAGGCAAAGAACAGGCGTGGCAGGGAACAAGTACCTTGTAACCAACAAGGCAAAGAACAGGCGTGGCAGGGAACAAGTACCTTGTAACCAACAAGGCAAAGAACAGGCGTGGCAGGGAACAAGTACCTTGTAACCAACAAGGCAAAGAACAAGCGTGGCAGTCAACAAGTACCTTGTAACCAACAAGGCAAAGAACAGGCGTGGCAGGGAACAAGTACCTTGTAACCAACAAGGCAAAGAACAAGCGTGGCAGGGAACAAGTACAATAAAGAGGATAAATTGGCAAAAACTCCCCGACATGGACTGATTCAATTGGACCCCCTAGCGGCAGCAGGTACAGCGTTGGCCCAGTAACGGAAAGGTCACTGGTTCGAATACTCGAGCCGACAAGGTGAAAAATCTGCCGATGTGCCCTTGAGCAAGGCACTTAACCCTAATTTGCTAAAACAACACATTTTTTTATTTTATTTTTTATTTATTTCACCTTTATTTAACCAGGTAGGCAAGTTGAGAACAAGTTCTCATTTACAATTGCGACCTGGCCAAGATAAAGCAAAGCAGTTCGACAGATACAACGACACAGAGTTACACATGGAGTAAAACAAACATACAGTCAATAATACAGTAGAAACAAGTCTATATACGATGTGAGCAAATGAGGTGAGAAGGGAGGTAAAGGCAAAAAAAGGACATGGTGGCAAAGTAAATACAATATAGCAAGTAAAACACTGGAATGGTAGTTTTGCAGTGGAAGAATGTGCAAAGTAGAAATAAAAATAATGGGGTGCAAAGGAGCAAAATAAATAAATAAATTAAATACGTGTAGGGAAATGCCGTACATACCTACACGTACGCTACGGTCACAAGACGCAGGCCTCCTAATTGTCCCTAGAATTTCTAAGCAAACAGCTGGAGGCAGGGCTTTCTCCTATAGAGCTCCATTTTTATGGAACGGTCTGCCTACCCATGTCAGATACGCAAACTCGGTCTCAACCTTTAAGTCTTTACTGAAGACTCATCTCTTCAGTGGGTCATATGATTGAGTGTAGTCTGGCCTAGGAGTGGGAAGGTGAACGGAAAGGCTCTGGAGCAACGAACCGCCCTTGCTGTCTCTGCCTGGCCGATTCCCCTCTTTCCACTGGGATTCTCTGAGTCACTGGCTTACTGGGGCTCTCTCATGCCGTCCCTGGGGGGGGGTGCGTCACCTCGGTGGGTTGATTCACTGTTGTGGTCAGCCTGTCTGGGTTGGCGCCCCCCCCTTGGGTTGTGCCGTGGCGGAGATCTTTGTGGGCTATACTCTGCCTTGTCTCAGGATGGTAAGTTGGTGGTTGAAGATATCCCTCTAGTGGTGTGGGGCTGTGCTTTGGCAAAGTGGGTGGGGTTATATCCTTCCTGTTTGGCCCTGTCCGGGAGTGTCCTCGGATGGGGCCACAGTGTCTCCTGACCCCTCCTGTCTCAGCCTCCAGTATTTATGCTGCATTAGTTTATGTGTCGGGGGGCTAGGGTCAGTTTGTTATATCTGGAGTACTTCTCCTGTCCTATTCGGTGTCCTGTGTGAATCTAAGTGTGCGTTCTCTAATTCTCTCCTTCTCTCTTTCTTTCTCTCTCTCGGAGGACCTGAGCCCTAGGACCATGCCCCAGGACTACCTGACATGATGACTCCTTGCTGTCCCCAGTCCACCTGGCCATGCTGCTGCTCCAGGTTCAACTGGCCTGGGCCCTAGGACCATGTCCCAGGACTACCTGACATGATGACTCCTTGCTGTCCCCAGTCCACCTGGCCATGCTGCTGCTCCAGTTTCAACTGACCTGAGCCCTAGGACCGTGCCCCAGGACTACCTGACATGATGACTCCTTGCTGTCCCCAGTCCACCTGAGTGTGCTGCTGCTCCAGTTTCAACTGTTCTGCCTTATTATTATTCGACCATGCTGGTCATTTATGAACATTTGAACATCTTGGTCATGTTCTGTTATAATCTCTACCCGGCACAGCCAGAAGAGGACTGGCCACCCCACATAGCCTGGTTCCTCTCTAGGTTTCTTCCTAGGTTTTGGCCTTTCTAGGGAGTTTTTCCTAGCCACCGTGCTTTTACACCTGCATTGTTTGCTGTTTGGGGTTTTAGGCTGGGTTTCTGTACAGCACTTTGAGATATCAGCTGATGTACGAAGGGCTATATAAATACATTTGATTTGATTTGATTTGGAAAGAGGTAGTTGTTTGGGCTAAATTATAGGTGGGCTATGTACAGGTGCAGTAATCTGTGAGCTGCTCTGACAGTTGGTGCTTAAAGCTAGTGAGGGAGATAAGTGTTTCCAGTTTCAGAGATTTTTGTAGTTCGTTCCAGTCATTGGCAGCAGAGAACTGGAAGGAGAGGCGGCCAAAGAAAGAATTGGTTTTGGGGGTGACTAGAGAGATATACCTGCTGGAGCGTGTGCTACAGGTGGGAGATGCTATGGTGACCAGCGAGCTGAGATAAGGGGGGACTTTACCTAGCAGGGTCTTGTAGATGACATGGAGCCAGTGGGTTTGGCGATGAGTATGAAGCGAGGGCCAGCGAACGAGAGTGTACAGGTCGCAATGGTGGGTAGTATATGGGGATTTGGTGACAAAACGGATTGCACTGTGATAGACTGCATCCAATTTGTTGAGTAGGGTATTGGAGGCTATTTTGTAAATGACAAAGTCGAGGATTGGTAGGATGGTCAGTTTTACAAGGGTATGTTTGGCAGCATGAGTGAAGGATGCTTTGTTGCGAAATAGGAAGCCAATTCTAGATTTAACTTTGGATTGGAGATGTTTGATATGGGTCTGGAAGGAGAGTTTACAGTCTAACCAGACACCTAAGTATTTGTAGTTGTCCACGTATTCTAAGTCAGAGCCGTCCAGAGTAGTGATGTTGGACAGGCGGGCAGGTGCAGGAGTATACAGAATGGTGTCGGTGCAGTGACATTTCACTGCACCTATCTGGTGTATGTGACAAGAAAACACCATTATTTGACTGACAGGAAATACATCCATGAATTAAGTATAAGTATATTATGCACATATGTCGTGCTTCTACTGTAGGTGGATGGACGAGAAAACAATTCATAGAAAGTGAAGAAATTCCACCACATACAAGTAGGTGGTCTTGGATGCACAACTAACCATTTTAATGCATCTCACACCAACATTTTGTCAATAGACCTTCATCAGGGTTGAACGAGTCCAACGAAAAACTAGCAAAAAAAACCTCCCGACTAGGCGATGAACTTTTAAACTGGAGCTATTCAGAGTCACACCTACTGTACAGCTGTATTTCAGTTGTGTTAAATGCAGAGAAAATAAGTCCAAATGAACAAGAAACCTCACGACTGGAGGGGACCTCTAAATTTGACTTGTTTAAACCTAGTTGTATGAAACGCAGAGGAAAGAAGTCCAATGAGAAGACAGATTAGCAAAACCTCCCCGGGCCTCCCGTGGTTGTGGGTCGACTTTTAAATTGGAACAGATCAGACCTAGCTACTCTATTTAATTCAGAAACGACTCCTGAGAAGGAAAGTTAGCCTGGGGTTTCCTGTGGAGAGGTTTCATTCCTGAAAAATGACATGTCTGGAGCCAGAGAGGAGAGCCCGGGCTCATAATACAGACTCCACACACATACACACACACTAGTGGTTACCTGATGAGGTCGAGAGGCTGGTACTTGTACCACATGCCCCATCGAGCCCACCTCTCGTACAGCAGGTGTCTGTGGTTCTGGGCACCGTGGGTCTTAATAGGGTGTCTGCTCTTGTATCCACCCTGAAAAAAAGAAGTACAGAACACAGAACACAATTAACATGACTGGAAGACAGGTATATAACGACGCCTAGCCTAGTTCATACTGTATGGGGCTGTAGCCAACTCTTCTATAGCCGTCCAGGGACAGAAACAGAAAACGTAGAGAATTCCCACGAGTAGACAGGTTGACACTAGCCTAATCCCATACTTTTGTATCCTCCCTAAAAACAGAAGCAAATAGCCTCGTGTAACAGGTGGAGTTCTGAATAATTCAAAACCACTCGACTACGCCACAGGAAACACACCCAACAAGGGGTATGTCTAGACAGCATTTATACAGTGCCTTGCAAACGTATTCATCCCCCTTGGCGTTTTTCCTATGTTGTTGCATTACAACCTGTCATTTAGACTGATTTTTATTTGGATTTCATGTAATGGACATACACAAAATAGTCCAAATTTGTGAAGTGAAATGAAAAAAATTACTTGATTCAAAAATTATAAAAAGTTTAAAACAGAAAAGTGCATATGTATTCACCCCCGTTGCTATGAAGCCCCTAAATAAGATCTGGTGCAACCAATTACCTTCAGAAGTCACATAATTAGTTAAATAAAGTCCACCTGTGTCACATGATATCAGTGTATTAACCTGTTCTGAAACGCCCCAGAGTCTGCAACACCACCAAGCAAGTGGCACCATGAAGACCAAGGAGCTCTCCAAACAGGTCAGGGACAAAGTTGTGGAGAAGTACAGATCAGGGTTGGGTTATAAAAAAATATCTGAAACTTTGAACATCCCACAGAGCACCATTAAATACATTATTAAAAAATGGAAAGAATATGGCACCACAATCAACCTGCCAAGGGAGGGCTGCCCACCCAAACTCACGACCAGGCAAGGAGGGCATTAATCAGAGAGGCTACAAAGAGACCAAATATAACCCTGAAGGAGCTACAAAGCTCCACAACAGAGATGGGAGTATCTGTCCATAGGACCACTTTAAGCCGTACAGTCCACAGAGCTGGGCTTTACGGAAAAGTGGCCAGAAAAAAAGCCATTGCTTAAAGAAGAAAATAAGCAAACACGTTTGATGTTCGCCAAAAGTAATGTGGGAGACTCTCCAAACATATGGAAGAAGGTGCTCTGGTCAGATGAGACAAAAATGTAGCTTTTTGGCCATCAAGGAAAGCGCTATGTCTGGCGCAAACCCAACACCTCTCATCACCCCGACAACATCTTCCCCACAGTGAAGCATGTTGGAGGCAGCATCATGCTGTGAGGATGTTTTTCATCCACGGGGACTTTGAAACTGGTCAGAATTTAAGGAATGATGGATAGGGGCTAAATACAGGGTAATTCTTGAGGGAAACATGTTTCAGTCTTCCAGAGATTTGAGACTGGGACAGAGGTTCACCTTCCAGCAGGACAATGACCCTAAGCATACTGCTAAAGCAACACTCGAGTGGTTTAAGGGGAAACATTTATATGTCTTGGAATGGCCTAGTCAAAGCCCAGACCTCAATCCAATTGAGAATCTGTGGTATGACTTAAAGATTGCTGTTCACCAGTGGAACCCATCCAACTTGATGGAGCTGGAGCAGTTTTGCCTTGAAGAATGGGCAACAATCCTAGTGGCTAGATGTTCCAAGCTTATAGAGACATACCCCAAGAGACTTGCAGCTGTAATTGCTGCAAAAGGTAGCTCAACAAAGTATTGGCTTTGGGGCGGTGAATAGTTATGTTAGTTTTCATTTTTTTGGTCTTATTTCTTGTTTGTTTCACAAAAAAAATATTTTGCATCTTCAAAGTGGTAGGCATGTTGTGTAAATCAAATGATACACCCCCCCTCAAAATACATTTTAATTCCAGGTTGTAAAGCAACAAAATATGAAAAATGCCAAGGGGGGTGAATACTTTCATAAGTCCTTGTATTTTAACAATTTAGCAGGGGGTGGCAGGGTAGCATAGTGGTTAGAGCGTTGGACTAGTAACCGCAAGGTTGTAAGTTCAAAACCCCCAGCTGACAAGGTGCAAATCTGTCGTTCTGCCCCTGAACAGGCAGTTAACCCACTGTTCCTAGGCCGTCATTGAAAGTAAGAATTTGTTCTTAACTGACTTGCCTAGTTAAAAAAAGACTCTCTTATTGGGAGAGGCCAACAATGTTCTTACCTCGTGCGGAGGAAATGCAGCCTCATATGTCCCATTGCCCAGTAACCTATTGATACCTTCAATAGAAGAACAAACACACTTTAGCAGAAGCACTAATAAGAGACTGGAAAAATAAAGTTATAATTCAAAACATATTTATTTCCCTTCCCAAGACTCAAACATTGCTAGACTCCCAATCACCATTACGCAGCAGCCTCCAATGAGGATTCTATCTAAAATGTTAACAGTTCTGATAATGATTATTATAATGCATTATATAAGAGAGAAGCTCAATGATGAGCTAGTTATGTTCGATAGCATTATCCTCCCCCACCCCCTGGTGTGGTGATAAAAGTTTGATTAGGCTCTCAGCCTCTTGCACTACATAATTGTGTCCTCTGTTAATTTCGGACGGAGCATAGTCTCAGAAATCCTAGACCTAAGGCTAACTGCATTAGCTGGTTATGCTGCAGGAACATTGTTAATTGAGGGAGGAAAACCGTCTCCCGAGGGAAACCTCGTGGATTATGGTGGGTGTCTGTAGCAGGCTAGTCACAGTATAGCCTGGAAAACAAAATGAGGGGTATACTACAATAACAGGATCAATGAGTTAGCCAGGTAACTTTGATAAACAACCAGAAATAACTGTAGAATGTTCTGATTCATTAAAAAAGCAAGACATTAAACCATGACCATGTCAAGCGCATCTTTCTAAGAAGTTAAAAGTAATTTCAGAATACTTAGGCAAGTTAGCTGGCTAACTTCTTAATCCTTCTTTGTAATATACCCCTTTGATATGCTTAGTTTCAGAGAAAATCAGCTTGATCACTAGAATCTGTTGATCACTAGAAGTGGAAGTGCACTGTACATAGGCCTACGGCAGACTTCCTTTAGCCATGGAGAGATAACACTATTATCAATGGATGAAACGCTGAGACAACGCAGCATCGTTACCACGGAAACAACCACAGACACATAAGATCACAACGGTCAACAAGCAACACTACAAAGAAGGACAACATAGTAAAACAACACAATCAACATAGACATTTGTATTATATTTTTTATGTCTCACCTTTAAATAATAAACTGTGTTGATTATTTCAATGGAGATATACTGTATTAACGTGTGTCAATGTGTCACTGTATAAAACTACAGATAGTAAGGTTCTCTCTGGTAAAAATACATTTTTATCTCAATCAGACTAACCTGTATAAAATGATTATATCTCAGACTAACCTGTGTAAATATATTGTATCTCAATCAGACTAACCTGTGTAAATAGATTTTATCTCAATCAGACTAACCTGTGTAAATATATTGTATCTCAATCAGACTAACCTGTGTAAATAGATTGTATCTCAATCAGACTAACCTGTGTAAATAAATATATTTTATCTCAATCAGACTAACCTGTGTAAATAAATATATTTTATATCAATCAGACTAACCTGTGTAAATAGATTTTTATCTCAATCAGACTAACCTGTGTAAATAAATAGATTTTATCTCAATCAGACTAACCTGTGTAAATAAATAGATTTTATCTCAATCAGACTAACCTGTGTAAATAAATAGATTTTATCTCAATCAGACTAACCTGTGTAAATATATTGTATCTCAATCAGACTAACCTGTGTAAATATATTGTATCTCAATCAGACTAACCTGTGTAAATATATTGTATCTCAATCAGACTAACCTGTGTAAATATATTGTATCTCAATCAGACTAACCTGTGTAAATAAATATATTTTATATCAATCAGACTAACCTGTGTAAATAAATATATTTTATATCAATCAGACTAACCTGTGTAAATAAATAGATTTTATCTCAATCAGACTAACCTGTGTAAATAAAGATATTTTATCTAAATAAGATTAACATGTATAAATAAAGAGATTTTATGAATAAAGATCAACGCAAAATATGAATAATCTGAAAGTAGAAAGTGTATATATATATATTGCTATAGGTATCCAACTGTCTGAAAGGTCATTCTAAGTCAATAAGACAACAGGGGTGGGATGTCAACAACATTAAGTCCAGACCATTTCTACTGGCTCTCTGCCCAGGATCTCTGCTACAAAGAGTCTCAGAGTAAAAAGGGTGCTGGTCTAGGATCAGTTTAGCCTTTTAGATCAGAACGAATAAGATGACATGGACAGGAGGGATCTGATCCTAGATCAGATTGTGTCAGATTATATGGAGAAGGGGTGACCTGATCCTAGATCAGATTGTATCAGATTATATGGAGAAGGGGTGACCTGGTCCTAGATCAGATTGTATCAGATTATATGGAGAAGGGGTGACCTGGTCCTAGATCAGATTGTATCAGATTATATGGAGAAGGGGTGACCTGGTCCTAGATCAGATTGTATCAGATTATATGGAGAAGGGGTGACCTGGTCCTAGATCAGATTGTATCAGATTATATGGAGAAGGGGTGACCTGGTCCTAGATCAGATTGTATCAGATTATATGGAGAAGGGGTGACCTGGTCCTAGATCAGATTGTATCAGATTATATGGAGAAGGGGTGACCTGGTCCTAGATCAGATTGTATCAGATTATATGGAGAAGGGGTGACCTGGTCCTAGATCAGATTGTGTCAGATTATATGGAGAAGGGGTGACCTGGTCCTAGATCAGATTGTATCAGATTATATGGAGAAGGGGTGACCTGGTCCTAGATCAGATTGTATCAGATTATATGGAGAAGGGGTGACCTGGTCCTAGATCAGATTGTATCAGATTATATGGAGAAGGGGTGACCTGGTCCTAGATCAGCACTCCTACTCTGAAGACAAGACAGATTTTGAATACGGGCCCAAATGATGCCACCATCACATCACCGACACAGATACGCACCTTCCCAGAAGCCCACAGACTGAGAGATCAGTCTCCGGTCATGGTGACCATAATAATTTAGTAGAGACTCACAACATAGAGGAGGAGCTGTTGAGACAATGGAGGACAGAGGACATCACTAGCAAAACGCTCTAGACAGACAGAAACACTGTAGTATATTGGTGGGGTGTAGGGGCTGTCCTCTCGCGGGTTATATTGTGTTATATACAGACAGACAACACAGTGCCAGACACGTAACTAGAAAAACGCTCTATACTGCAACACATTAGTGGGGACTGGGGACCATTCTATTGGTGGGTTTAAGGGTTAAGGTTAAGGTGACCTCTTGTAATATATAGGAGACTTCACAATAACAAGTGCTTTCTATCATACGAAAAGCATGCTTTCACTGTACACACAAACAGGTTAACATATAGACCGATATTAACAAAGAGAGGATGGACATGGGACAATACATGGATGGATGACAGCCCAACTATCCATGGAGGCAAGGCAACCTAGCTTGGTCTACCATGCAAAGTGTCTAGCCTGGTCTTCCATGCAAAGTGTCTAGCCTGGTCTTCCATGCAAAGGGTCTAGCCTGGTTTTCCATGCAAAGGGTCTAGCCTGGTCTTCCATGCAAAGGGTCTAGCCTGGTCTTCCATGCAAAGGGTCTAGCCTGGTTTTCCATGCAAAGGGTCTAGCCTGGTTTTCCATGCAAAATGAAAGCTAATATAACAATGATATATGCCATTTAGCAGGCACTTTTATCCAAAGTGACTTACAGATTGAGGGCATTGTTGGTATCTAGTCATATTTTTGTTCAATGTAGTATCTAGAAGTACCTACTAGTATCTAGTAGTCATATCTAGTAGTAGTAGTAGTAGTAGTAGTATCTAGTAGTAATATAGTAGTAGTATCTAGTAGTAGCAGCTAGTATTAGTATCTAGTAAAATATAGTAGTAGTATCTTGTAGTAGTATCTAGTAGTAATATAGTAGTAGTATCTAGTAGTAATATAGTAGTAGTATCTAGTAGTAATATCTAGTAGTAATATCTAGTAGTAGTATCTAGTCAAATATAGTAGTAGTATGTAGTAGTAGTATCTAGTAGTAATATCTAGTAGTAGTAGTATATAGTAGTAGTATATAGTAGTAGTATATAGTAGTAATACAGTAGTAGTATATAGTAGTAATATCTAGTAGTAGTATATAGTAGTAATATACAGTAGTAGTATATAGTAGTAATATCTAGTAGTAGTATATAGTAGTAATATCTAGTCGTAGTATCTAGTAGTAATATAGTAGTATAGAGTAGTAATATCTAGTAGTAGTATATAGTAGTAATATCTAGTAGTAGTATATAGTAGTAATATCTAGTAGTAGTATCTAGTAGAAGTATCTAGTAGTAATATAGCAGTAATATCTAATAGTAGTATATAGTAGTAGTATCAAGTAGTAATATCTAGTAGTAATATATAGTAGTAATATCTAGTAGTAGTATCTAGTAGTAATATAGTAGTAATATCTAATAGTAGTATATAGTAGTAGTATCTAGTAGTAATATCTAGTAGTAATATATAGTAGTAATATCTAGTTGTAGTATCTAGTAGTAATATTTAGTAGTAGTATATAGTAGTAATATCTAGTAGTAGTATATAGTAGTAATATCTAGTTGTAGTATCTAGTAGTAATATTTAGTAGTAATATCTAGTAGGAGTATCAAGCAGTAGTATTGGTAAGAGGAGGAATGTGGAGCTAAGGTAAATGTTCTAGCAAACATTGTCAACATTTTCGTGTTTTAGCCGGACACTACTTAGCAATAATCCTTTAGCATGTCTGATTCAGTGACGCGATCGGTATGTATGTATGTGTGTGTGTGTGTGTGTGTGTGTAGTTCATCCCTTGGCAGCATCAGGAGTAGGTCTCTGAAAGACAACGTCATCCTCTGATTTCAGTCCTACATTTATTAGGTCACGTGCACGACCGAGGGGATTTGAAGAGGATTTGTCACTTATTTAGCACGCTCTGATCTTATTGGTTGAGGAGGCATAGAGAGGTCACAGTACTTTAATATTACATAGAGCCCTTCAAGGCCAAACTCTAATCAGCAAACAAGTAACAGGGCAAACAGACAAGAGGTGTGAATGAGAGGGACAAGCCTGGTCCTAGATCTGTTTGTGCTGTATAGCTAATGCTTTGCCTAAATATCATATCCTATCCAACTCTTATGGCCATCACTATACAGCACAAACAGATCTGGGATCAGTCTGTGGAAGGGAGAGAAAACAACAACAACATTAGACAGAATGATGGATCATGGAGTAGACTAGAGGATCAGCTAGCATTGGAAGAATACCAACTACAGTGGATTACATTTTAATCAGCCCACACCAACACAACAAGTCCTGCATTAGAAAATACATTATAATTGTCCCCAAATCTACTCTCAAATCCCAGAGGCATAAATAACTAAACAAATCCCAGAAGCATAAATAAGTAACGATATAACTAACCAAAGCCACCAAAAATCACTGACCAAAGTCACCAAAAATCACTGACCAAAGCCACCAAAAATCACTGACCAAAGCATCCATTAATAGCTAACCAACGCCACCATTAATAGCTAACCAAATCCACCATTAATAACTAACCAAAGCCACCATTAATAGTTAACCAAAGCCACCATTAATAGCTAACCAAAGCCACCATTAATAGCTAACCAAAGCCACCATTAATAACTAACCAAAGCATCCATTAATAGCTAACCAAAGCATCCATTAATAACTAACCAAAGCATCCATTAATAACTAACCAAATCCACCATTAATAACTAACCAAAGCATCCATTAATAACTAACCAAATCCACCATTAATAACTAACCAACGCCACTGTCAATAACTAACCAAAGCCACCATTAATAGTTAACCAAAGCCACCATTAATAACTAACCAACGCCACCATTAATAGCTAACCAAAGCCACCATTAATAACTAACCAAAGCCACCATTAATAGCAAACCAAAGCCACCATTAATAGCTAACCAAAGCCACCATTAATAGCTAACCAAATCCACCATTAATAACTAACCAACGCCACTGTCAATAACTAACCAAAGCCACCATTATTAACTAACCAAAGCCACCATTAATAACTAACCAAAGCCACCATTAATAACTAACCAAAGCCACCATTAATAGCTAACCAAAGCAACCATTAATAGCTAACCAAAGCATCCATTAATAAGTAACCAAAGCAACCATTAATAGCTAACCAAAGCATCGATTAATAACTAACCAAAGCCACCATTAATAACTAACCAAAGCCACCATTAATAACTAACCAAAGCAACCATTAATAGCTAACCAAAGCATCCATTAATAAGTAACCAAAGCAACCATTAATAGCTAACCAAAGCATCGATTAATAACTAACCAAAGCCACCATTAATAACTAACCAAAGCCACCATTAATAGCTAACCAAAGCCACCATTAATAGCTAACCAAAGCCACCATTAATAGCTAACCAAAGCCACCATTAATAGCTAACCAAAGCCACCATTAATAACTAACCAAAGCCACCATTAATAGCTAACCAAAGCCACCATTAATAACTAACCAAAGCCACCATTAATAGCTAACCAAAGCCACCATTAATAGCTAACCAAAGCCACCATTAATAACTAACCAAAGCCACCATTAATAGCTAACCAAAGCCACCATTAATAACTAACCAAAGCCACCATTAATAACTAACCAAAACCACCAAATTCTAAATTATAGATGTCCTCATCTTTCCTTCCTTAGTTTCTAGAGAGCCAAATGGTATTCAACAGAATATCCCCAAAGGATTTGAAACAGCAAGCCACGTGACGATGCATACACAGATAAACGACACAAGTTCAAACGAGACAAATGTGATCAGCAGGACAGAGGAAAACAGAAAGAAGACAGACAATTCATACATTTCACTGTATTAGCTAATGCCTTCCCTTTTTAAACAGCTCGATCATTGACCTGTATAGAGTATAATGTATAGTAGTACTGGATATATAGTATTGGATATATAGTACTGGATATATAATATTGGATATATAGTACTGGATATATAATATTGGATATAGAGTATTGGATATATAGTACTGGATACATAGTACTGGATATAGAGTATTGGATATATAGTACTGGATATATAATATTGGATATAGAGTATTGGATATATAGTACTGGATACATAGTACTGGATATAGAGTATTGGATATATAGTACTGGATATATAATATTGGATATAGAGTATTGGATATATAGTACTGGATACATAGTACTGAATATAGAGTATTGGATATATAGTACTGGATATATAGTACTGGATATAGAGTATTGGATATATACAGTGGGGCAAAAAAGTATTTAGTCAGCCACCAATTGTGCAAGTTCTCCCACTTAAAAAGACGAGAGAGGCCTGTAATTTTCATCATAGGTACACTTCAACTATGACAGACAAAATGAGAAGGAAAAAAATCCAGAAAATCACATTGTAGGACTTTTAATGAATTTATTTGCAAATTATGGTGGAAAATAAGTATTTGGTCATCTACAAACAAGCAAGATTTCTGGCTCTCACAGACCTGTAACTGTTTCTTTAAGAGGCTCCTCTGTCCTCCACTCGTTACCTGTATTAATGGCACCTGTTTGAACTTGTTATCAGTATAAAAGACACCTGTCCACAACCTCAAACAGTCACACTCCAAACTCCACTATGGCCAAGACCAAAGAGCTGTCAAAGGACACCAGAAACAAAATTGTAGACCTGCACCAGGCTGGGAAGACTGAATCTGCAATAGGTAAGCAGCTTGGTTTGAAGAAATCAACTGTGGGAGCAATTATTAGGAAATGGAAGACATACAAGACCACTGATAATCTCCCTCGATCTGGGGCTCCACACAAGATCTCACCTCGTGGGGTCAAAATGATCACAAGAACGGTGAGCAAAAATCCCAGAACCACACGGTGGGACCTAGTGAATGACCTACAGAGAGCTGGGACCAAAGTAACAAAGCCTACCATCAGTAACACACTACGCCGCCAGGGACTCAAATCCTGCAGTGCCAGATGTGTCCCCCTGCTTAAGCCAGTACATGTCCAGGCCCGTCTGAAGTTTGCTAGAGAGCAATTAGATGATCCAGAAGAAGATTGGGAGAATGTCATATGGTCAGATGAAACCAAAATATAACTTTTTGGTAAAAACTCAACTCGTCGTGTTTGGAGGACAAAGAATGCTGAGTTGCATCCAAGAACACCATACCTACTGTGAAGCATGGGGATGGAAACATCATGCTTTGGGGCTGTTTTTCTGCAAAGGGACCAGGACGACTGATCCGTGTAAAGGAAAGAATGAATGGGGCCATGTATCGTGAGATTTTGAGTGAAAACCTCCTTCCATCAGCAAGGGCATTGAAGATGAAACGTGGTTGGGTCTTTCAGCATGACAATCATCCCAAACACACTGCCCGGGCAACGAAGGAGTGGCTTCGTAAGAAGCATTTCAAAGGTCCTGGAGTGGCCTAGCCAGTCTCCAGATCTCAACCCCATAGAAAATCTTTGGAGGGAGTTGAAAGTCTGTGTTGCCCAGCAACAGCCCCAAAACATCACTGCTCTAGAGGAGATCTGCATGGAGGAATGGGCCAAAATACCAGCAACAGCGTGTGTAAACCTTGTGAAGACTTACAGAAAACGTTTGACCTCTGTCATTGCCAACAAAGGGTATATAACAAAGTATTGAGATAAACTTTTGTTATTGACCAAATACTTATTTTCCACCATAATTTGCAAATAAATTCATAAAAAATCCTACAATGGGATTTTCTGGATTTTTTTTCTCATTTTGTCTGTCATAGTTGAAGTGTACCTATGATGAAAATTACAGGCCTCTCTCATCTTTTTAAGTGGGAGAACTTGCACAATTGGTGGCTGACTAAATATGTTTTTGCCCCACTGTATTACTGGATATATAGTACTGGATATAGTAGTACTGGATATATAGTACTGGATACAGTAGTACTGGATATATAGTACTGGATATATAGTATTGGATATATAGTAATGGATATAGTAGTACTGGATATATAGTACTGGATATAGTAGTACTGGATATATAGTACTGGATATAGTAGTACTGGATATAGTACTGGATATATAGTACTGGCTATAGTAGTACTGGATATAGTAGTACTGGATATAGTAGTACTAAATATATAGTACTGGATATATAGTACTGGATATAGTAGTACTGGATATAGTAGTACTAAATATATAGTACTGGATATATAGTACTGGATATATAGTACTGGATATAGTAGTACTGGTTATATAGTACTGGATATATAGTACTGGATATAGTAGTACTGGATATATAGTACAGGATATATAGTACTGGATATATAGTACTGGATATAGTAGTACTGGATATAGTAGTACTGGATATAGTAGTACTAAATATATAGTACTGGATATATAGTACTGAATATAGTAGTACTGGATATAGTAGTACTAGATATATAGTACTGGATATATAGTACTGGATATATAGTACTGGATATAGTAGTACTGGATATATAGTACTGGATATAGTCGTACTGGATATATAGTACTGGTTATATAGTACTGGATATATAGTACTGGATATAGTAGTACTGGATATAGTAGTACTGGATATATAGTACAGGATATATAGTACTGGATATATAGTACAGGATATATAGTACTGGATATATAGTACTGGATATAGTAGTACTGGATATGTAGTACAGGATATATAGTACTGGATATATAGTATTGGATATATAGTACTGAATATATAGTATTGGATATATATTACCGGATATATAAACTCAGACATTTGAAAGGGTTTCCACATACTTTTGTGTTTCAGATCTAAACTCAGCAAAAAAAGAAACGTCTCTTTTTCAGGACCCTGTCTGTCAAAGATCATTCCTAAAAATCCAAATAACTTCACAGATTGTCACTGTAAAGGGTTTAAACACTGTTTCCCATGTTTGTTCAATGAACCATACACAATTAATGAACATGCACCTGTGGAACGGTCGTTAAGACACTAACAGCTTACAGACGGCAGGCAATTAAGGTCACAGTTATGGAAACTTAGGACACTTTCTACTGACTATGAAAAACACCAAAAGAAAGATGCCCAGGGTCCCTGCTCATCTGCATGAATGTGCCTTAGACATGCTGCAAGGAGGCATGAGGACTGCAGATGTGGCCAGGGCAATAAATTGCAATGTCCGTACTTTGAGATGCCTAAGACAGCGCTACGGACAGCTGATCGTCCACACAGTGGCAGACCATGTGCAACAACACCTGCACAGGATTGGTACAGGGCTCCTGTACAGGGCTCCGGGCAGCCGAGTGGAAATGGAGGAAAACTCGCCTCCCTGCGGACCTGGCATCCTTTCACTCCCTCCTCTCTACATTTTCCTCCTCTGTCTCTGCTGCTAAAGCCACTTTCTACCACTCTAAATTCCAAGCATCTGCCTCTAACCCTAGGAAGCTCTTTGCCACCTTCTCCTCCCTCTTGAATCCTCCTCCCCTCCCCCTCCTCCCTCTCTGCAGATGACTTCGTCAACCATTTTGAAAAGAAGGTCGACGACATCCGATCCTCGTTTGCTAAGTCAAACGACACCGCTGGTTCTGCTCACACTGCCCTACCCTGTGCTCTGACCTCTTTCTCCCCTCTCTCTCCAGATGACATCTCGCGTCTTGTGACGGCCGGCCGCCCAACAACCTGCCCGCTTGACCCTATCCCCTCCTCTCTTCTCCAGACCATCTCCGGTGACCTTCTCCCTTACCTCACCTCGCTCATCAACTCATCCCTGACCGCTGGCTACGTCCCTCCCGTCTTCAAGAGCGAGAGTTGCACCCCTTCTGAAAAAACCTACACTCGATCCCTCCGATGTCAACAACTACAGACCAGTATCCCTTCTTTCTTTTCTCTCCAAAACTCTTGAACGTGCCGTCCTTGGCCAGCTCTCCCGCTATCTCTCTCAGAATGACCTTCTTGATCCAAATCAGTCAGGTTTCAAGACTAGTCATTCAACTGAGACTGCTCTTCTCTGTATCACGGAGGCGCTCCGCACTGCTAAAGCTAACTCTCTCTCCTCTGCTCTCATCCTTCTAGACCTATCGGCTGCCTTCGATACTGTGAACCATCAGATCCTCCTCTCCACCCTCTCCGAGTTGGGCATCTCCGGCGCGGCCCACGCTTGGATTGCGTCCTACCTGACAGGTCGCTCCTACCAGGTGGCGTGGCGAGAATCCGTCTCCTCACCACGTGCTCTCACCACTGGTGTCCCCCAGGGCTCTGTTCTAGGCCCTCTCCTATTCTCGCTATACACCAAGTCACTTGGCTCTGTCATAACCTCACATGGTCTCTCCTATCATTGCTATGCAGACGACACACAATTAATCTTCTCCTTTCCCCCTTCTGACGACCAGGTGGCGAATCGCATCTCTGCATGTCTGGCAGACATATCAGTGTGGATGACGGATCATCACCTCAAGCTGAACCTCGGCAAGACGGAGCTGCTCTTCCTCCCGGGGAAGGACTGCCCGTTCCATGATCTCGCCATCACGGTTGACAACTCCATTGTGTCCTCGTCCCAGAGCGCTAAGAACCTTGGCGTGATCCTGGACAACACCCTGTCGTTCTCAAATAACATCAAGGCGGTGGCCCGTTCCTGTAGGTTCATGCTCTACAACATCCGCAGAGTACGACCCTGCCTCACACTGGAAGCGGCGCAGGTCCTAATCCAGGCACTTGTCATCTCCGTCTGGATTACTGCAACTCCCTGTTGGCTGGGCTCCCTGCCTGTGCCATTAAACCCCTACAACTCATCCAGAACGCCGCAGCCCGTCTGGTGTTCAACCTTCCCAAGTTCTCTCACGTCACCCCGCTCCTCCGCTCTCTCCACTGGCTTCCAGTTGAAGCTCGCATCCGCTACAAGACCATGGTGCTTGCCTACGGAGCTGTGAGGGGAACGGCACCTCAGTACCTCAGGCTCTGATCAGGCCCTACACCCAAACAAGGGCACTGCGTTCATCCACCTCTGGCCTGCTCGCCTCCCTACCACTGAGGAAGTACAGTTCCCGCTCAGCCCAGTCAAAACTGTTCGCTGCTCTGGCCCCCCAATGGTGGAACAAACTCCCTCACGACGCCAGGACAGCGGAGTCAATCACCACCTTCCGGAGACACCTGAAACCCCACCTCTTTAAGGAATACCTAGGATAGGATAAAGTAATCCTTCTCACCCCCTCCCCTTAAAAGACCTAGATGCACTATTGTAAAGTGGCTGTTCCACTGGATGTCATAAGGTGAAAGCACCAATTTGTAAGTCGCTCTGGATAAGAGTGTCTGCTAAATGACTTAAATGTAAATGTAAATGGTACATCCGAACATGACACCTGCGGGACAGGTACAGGATGGCAACAGCAAATGCCCGAGATACACCAGACAATATCTTTAAGAAAATCAATCAAAAACCTTTATTAACGCAATTGCAGACAGAAGTTGACAACAGGAACATAGCACACGTTTCCCAGTAAGTTCTGCACAATAGCAAAGGGTCCAAGTTATTTTATTAAGCCCCCGGTCCCTGCCTACATCATTACCTTCTACTCATGAGACCAATGCCATGCACACACAGCTATACAAACAAGAGTTTCAGTGTTATCGAAAGGCTCAGCAGTAAATGTCCCCAAGTTGATTTATATTGGAATGTCTGACTAGTCTCTTATCTCTTTCACTTCCTTGCAGAGTTCTGTCTCAGTCACACATCTCTCAGACCGTTTCTTTATAAGAGACAGAGACTAGAAAATACTGTGGAACAATATTAAACCTTATAATGCATATATATATTGTTCATCTGTAGTCTAGGACCCTATAAATGTAAGGGGGAGGGGTCTTATAACCCTTACCCTTCTATTAATACAACATAAGCATAATCAATTATTATGATATATTATTATAATACATCAAACATTTGGTACAGCCCCTGTCATGACCCCAAGGTGAACCCGACACATCTCACAGCAAGAACTGGCAAATCTGGTGCAGTCCATGAGGAGATGCACTGCAGTACCTAATGCAGCTGGTGGCCACACCAGATACTGACTGTTAATTTTGATTTAGACCCCCCTCCCCCTTTTGTTCAGGGACACATTATTCCATTTATGTTAGTCACATGTTAGTCACATGTCTGTGGAACTTGTTCAGTGTATGTCTCAGTTGTTGAATTTTGTTCATACAAATATTTATACAAATATTTACACATGTTAAGTTTGCTGAAAATAAACACAGTTGACAGTGAGAGGACGTTTGTTTTTGTTGCTGAGAATAGTACTGGATATACAGTAATACTATGATGATTGGTATTATGTACCATCACGTTGAACTGTAGTATTATTGGATTATCATTCACAGTCACTGTATTTCACATTGTAAAATACTGCATTTTGTTTTGTACAATGAACATTGAGTCTACACAGGGTGTTTCAAAGCCTAAGATGCAATAAGATTTAAGGACAACCCCCAATATTTAAAGTATACCTATAAAGTAGATAGATAGATAGATAGATAGATAGATAGATAGATAGATAGATAGATAGATAGATAGATAGATAGATAGATAGATAGATAGATAGATAGATAGATAGATATGGATACTGTAGCTCCGTACCCATCTTAGACTTCCCGTCCTCATACTTGGTGCGTTGGAGAACATGGTGGACTATTCTGCTTCTGGTAGAGTTGGAGAAGAACGTATGTCTGTTGTTGATGGTAAAACTGAGAGAAGAGAGTAAAACAAACAAACAAGTCATCATTGTCTTTTATAGCAAAAAGAGGATGTGGGAACAGAGCCCTGGTCACTGGCGTGAAAGGCAGTCCCACTATGCATCGCTCCAATGGGGTTAACCCACTTGGGGGGGGGGGTTCGAAAGTGGCTCATTAGCAAGGATTTGCTAAAGATTTATGATATAGTACACATGATCATTCATTCTAGACAGCAGGGTTTGATAGGTTACTTTATTTTTTGTAATCAGTTACAGTTACTAGTTCCCTGTCCCAAATGTTAATCAGCAACGTAATTTTGGGATTACCCAAACTCAGAAAATGTCATTGGATTACCTTCAGTTACTTTATGAATACTTTCCCCCTTAACAGGCATTAGAATAAGACAAAAAAAAGATTTGGTGTGTTGTCATAGTGGTCTCTGACATCACAGTGGTCTCTGACATCACAGTGGTCTCTGACATCATAGTGGTTTCTGACTTGTGGTCAGACTCACTCAGGTGGAACAAACTTAAACTTGGGTATTTTTTCAGCGCTGAATTGAATGTCTTTGAGTAAACTGAAAGGTGTCGTAATGATTTTTTTCTCTCGCAAACATCCTTTCTGAATTTAAAAGTAATCCAAGAAGTAATCATC
Source organism: Oncorhynchus nerka (assembly GCF_034236695.1). Lineage (NCBI taxonomy): Eukaryota > Metazoa > Chordata > Actinopteri > Salmoniformes > Salmonidae > Oncorhynchus > Oncorhynchus nerka. The sequence continues at coordinate 9,638,081 of NC_088412.1, read as the reverse complement.
TAGTTTTTCTAAAGTATCTGCTCTCAGTTAACCGCCAAGCCTGCTAGACAAGAATCCATAGTTGTAAAACTGAGGAGAGAAGAAACCAACAACTAAGATCTTATAAAAGGCAGTCAGCAGTCAATCACATTCTTAAAACATATCAATACCTCTTCATCTAATAAACTTCCCACTAAAATAGCAAAGCTTTCCAGGACCAGTAAATGTTTATTTGAAGAACAAAGGTTGTCAAAGAGATGAAGAGATGAAACCAAACTGGCAGAAAGAGCTGAGGAGATGAAAAGAAAATGGCAGAATGAGATGAGGAGATGAAAACAAACTGGCAGAAAGTGATGAGATTAAAACAAAATGGCAGAATGAGACGAGACGAAAAGAAAATGGCAGAATGAGATGAGGAGATGAAAACAAACTGGCAGAAAGTGATGAGATTAAAACAAAATGGCAGAATGAGACGAGACGAAAAGAAAATGGCAGAATGAGATGAGGAGATGAAAACAAACTGGCAGAAAGTGATGAGATTAAAACAAAATGGCAGAATGAGACGAGATTAAGAGAAAATGGCAGAATGAGACGAGACGAAAAGAAAATGGCAGAATGAGATGAGGAGATGAAAACAAAAGAGTTAAGAAAGGGAGATTAGGGGTTGTCATAACAGAACCAGTTACCGCGGCTGTAGGCTGTATTATGATAGCCTTTATCATGTCCTCCTCTACTCTCCAATGCAGCCTATACAAACACACATCATAGAATACAAATAACCCAGTCTATCTATTCTATCCCTATTCACAAGCTGTTAGAGCTGTGTAGCTGTGTGTGTGTGTGTGTGTGTGTGTGTGTGTGTGTGTGTGTGTGTGTGTGTGTGTGTGTGTGTGTGTGTGTGTGTGTGTGTGTATGCGCATGTGTGTGTTTAACCCACTGTCGCATGTTTGCCCTGCTGAACGGGGCTGTGTAGCAGTCTGTCTCCTCTAGGTTAGGTTAAAGGTAGGGTTAAGGTTAGGGTGTTAGGTTAGGTTAGGGGGTTAGGTTAGGGTGTTAGGTTAGGAGGTTAGGTTAGGGTGTTAGGTTAGGGTGTTAGATCAGGGTTTAGGTTAGGTTAGGGGGTTAGGTTAGGGGGTTAGGTTAGGGGGTTAGGTTAAGCAGTCTGTCTCCTCTAGGTCAGGTAAGGGTTAGGGTTTAGGTATAGAACATACTGGTGCATGCGTGCCCTGCTGAAGGGGGCTGTGTAGCAGTCTGTCTCCTCTAGGTCAGGTAAGGGTTAGGGTATAGGTATAGAACATACTGGTGCATGCGTGCCCTGCTGAAGGGGGCTGTATAGCAGTCTGTCTCCTCTAGGTCAGGTAAGGCCTCTTTGTCCAGCTTCATGGGGTTCCTGGGTAACCAACTCTTTATCTGACGACACCTCAGATGAAACCGGCTGCAGGGAGAAACAACAGAAAATAGAGTATTGATGAATTAATTACGAGGATTATCCTAGAGATTGTTGTGTTTGCTTAGTGATAAAAATGAGTAGTTAGCCTGGCTCAACCAGAGTAAACTGCCTCACATTAGTGTCCACAATGACATACATTTTAACTGTTTATACTTTCTACACAAACAGAACGTTATAGTCCTATAATTACAACGGTCTTTCTAAACCTCCATAAACGTCTCCATCGGGTGACTGCATCATTATGATTCATTTACTTTATTCGGGGTGACTTATTGGTCTTAACAGAGCTTAAATCGCACATTCTTACACACAACAGAACATGTTTAAATAGATAAACTAATCCTGAACTAATTAATAAAATCCTGAATGAAGTCCCCTGGGGGTAGAGCTAAATAACAGTTTGACCCATTCACCCTCTGTGATTAAATGACAGTTAACCTCTTCCATGCTTTGTTTAGAGAGTACAGGAGTAGAGGGGAAGATAGGCAAGTAACTCCCTGATGCTCAATAATGGCTACATCATAAAATAACAGCTAGATCATCTAACTCCCTGAAGGATGATGGCTGCATCATAAAATAACAGCTAGATCTTCTAACTCCCTGACGGCTGATGATGGCTACATCATAAAATAACAGCTAGATCTTCTAACTCCCTGACGGCTGATGATGGCTACATCATAAAATAACAGCTAGATAATCTAACTCCCTGAAGGATGATGATGGCTGTATTTACAGCTAGATCTTCTAACTCCCTGATGCTCAATAATGGCTACATCATAAAATAACAGCTAGATCTTCTAACTCCCTGATGGATGATGATGGCTGTATCTTACAGCTAGATAATCTAACTCCCTGATGGATGATGATGGCTGTATCTTACAGCTAGATCTTCTAACTCCCTGATGCTCAATAATGGCTACATCATAAAATAACAGCTAGATCTTCTAACTCCCTGATGGATGATGATGGCTGTATCTTACAGCTAGATAATCTAACTCCCTGATGGATGATGATGGCTGTATCTTACAGCTAGATCTTCTAACTCCCTGATGCTCAATAATGGCTACATCATAAAATAACAGCTAGATCTTCTAACTCCCTGATGGATGATGATGGCTGTATCTTACAGCTAGATCTTCTAACTCCCTGATGCTCAATAATGGCTACATCATAAAATAACAGCTAGATCTTCTAACTCCCTGACGGCTGATGATGGCTCCATCTTACAGCTAGATCATCTAACTCCCTGATGGATGATGATGGCTGCATCTTAAAACAGCTAGATAATCTAACTCCCTGAAGGATGATGATGGCTGCATCATAAAATAACAACTAGAGCTCTCATCTTGAGAGAACAGAGTCACTCCAGCTGTGCTGAATGCTGCCGAAGGTGTATTTCATTAGAAGTGCTCCGCAGTGCTCAGCCAGTCAGCTCAGCCAGTCAGCTCAGCAGCAGACTGTGGCTGAACTTTACGATCACACTGAAAATCCACTTACCTGCCCATAGTTTTGCTCTTCCAATCTGTAAAGTAACTTTTTTTTCTGAAAGATAAATAACAATACATGAGATATTGTGGGATGGGTCGAACAATCCAACAGATCAAGCCATACAAATAGTCCTAATGCTTTATTGAATGTGCTGTTGTTTACAGATGTTTGATGAGCAGTTATTAACGCTTATGTCGTGCATTATAATGCATTATGTATAGCTCATAACCCTTATAAATATGTTTATGATGCATTATATAAGTAGGTATTCTTATGAAGTGCTACCTGAATGGCATTCTGATATTCATCTGCTCAGCGTATTTACTTATAAATGTGTTTATGATGCATTATGAAGAAGGTATTCTTATGAAGTGCTACCTGAATGGCATCCTGATATTCATCTGCTCAGCGTATTTACAGAGAGTGTCCCAGGGAGCGTGGATCTTCACAAACATGATGTCGGTGTTGGTCAGAGACGGCTTTCGAGAGGGCACAAAACTAGAAATTAGCTTGTGACTGAAAAAAAAAACTAGTATCTAACAATCTGATGACAATATTTGAGAAAATACTCACGAGTGCCACAAAGCACTTATCTTTTTCTTTTTTTTAACTAGGCAAGTTAGTTAGGAACAAATTCTTATTTTCAATGACGGCCTAGGAAAAGTGGGTTAACTGTCTGTTCAGGGGCAGAACAACAGATTTGTACCTTGTCAGCTCGGGGATTTGAACTTGCAACCTTTCAGTTACTAGTCCAACTCTCTAACCACTAGGCTACCCTAGATAAATAAAACAAATTCAGGGCATTGTCTAAAAAGTGGGTATAACTCTAGTTTCTGTAGCCAGTTACAAAGACAAAGAGTCATTAATACAGAGCTGAAGGGAGAATATGGGAAAGAGTATGTACTAAAATGAAACGGCCCTTTTTCAGGACCCTGTCTTTCAAAGATAATTCGTAAAAAATCCTAAATAACTTCACAGATCTTCATTGTAAAGGGTTTAAACACTGTTTCCCATGCCTGTTCAATTTTTTTATTTTTTTTATTTTTTACATTTCACAGTGTCCAAAGAAGGGCCAGATGTATACGGAATGGCGTCGTCTGCGTAGAGGTGGATCAGAGAATCACCAGCAGCAATAGTGACATCATTGATATATACAGAGAAAAGAGTCGGCCCGAGATTTGAACCCTGTGGCACCTCCGTAGAGACTACCAGAGGCCCGGACAACAGGCCAGCCCTGAAGATGGCTGCACAGTATTGTTTTTTTAATCAATGGCGGTTATGATATCATTTAGGACCATGTTCATTAATTAAACGATAAACAATTAATGAACATGCACCTGTGGGACGGTCGTTCAGGCACTAACAGCTTACAGACGGTAGGCAATTAAGGTCACAGTTATGAAAACTTAGGACACTAAAGAGACTTTTCTACTGACTCTGATAAACACCAAAAGGAAGATGTCCAGCATCCCTGCCCACCTGCGTGAACGTGCCTTAGGCATGCTGCAAGGAAGCATGAGGACTGCAGATGTGGTCAGGGAAATAAATTGCAATGTGCGTACTGTGAGACGCCTAAGACAGCGCTAGAGGTAGACAAGATGGACAGCTGATCGTCCTCGCAATGGCAGACCACGTGTAACAACATCTGCACAGGATAGGTACATCCGAACATGACACCTGCGGGACAGGTACAGGATGGCAATAACAACTGCCTGAGTTACACGAGGAACGCACAATCCCTCCATCAGTGCTCAGACTGTCCGCAATAGGCTGAGAGAGGCTGGACTGAGGGCATGTAGGCCTGTTGTAAGGCAGGTCCACACCAGACATCACCAGCAACAACGTTCCCTATGGGCACAATCCCTCCATCAGTGCTCAAGACTGTCCGCAATAGACTGAGAGAGGCTGGACTGAGGGCATGTAGGTCTGTTGTAGTAAGGCAGGTCCACACCAGACATCACCAGCAACAACATTCCCTATGGGCACAAACCCACCATCAGTTCTCAGACTGTCCGCAATAGGCTGAGAGAGGCTGGACTGAGGGCTTGTAGGCCTGTTGTAAGGCAGGTCCTCACCAGACATCACCAGCAACAACATTCCCTGTGGGCACAAACCCCCCGTTGCCGGACCAGACAGGACTGGCACAAAGTGCTCTTTGCTGACGAGTCGCGGTTTTGTCTCACCAGGGGTGATGGTCGGATTCACGTTTATCGTTGAAGGAATGAGCGTTACACCGAGGCCTGTACTCTGGAGCGGGATCGACTTGGAGGTGGAGGGTCCGTCATGGTCTGGGGCGCTGTGTCACAGCATCATCGGACTGAGCTTGTTGTCATTGCAAGCAATCTCAACTCTGTGCGTTACAGGGAAGACATCCTCCTTCCTCGTGTGGTACCCTTACTGAAAGCTCATCCTGACATGACCCTCCAGCATGACAATGCCACCAGCCATTCTGCTCGTTCTGTGCGTGATTTCCTGCAAGACAGGAATGTCAGTGTTCTGCCATGGCCAGCAAAGAGCCCGGATCTCAATCCCTTTGAGCACGTCTGGGACCTGTTGGATCGGAGGGGCCGAGTCAAGATCAAGACCGGAGGGGGTAGGGGGCCGAGTCAAGACCGAGACCGGAGGGGGTGGGGGGGTCGAGTCAAGACCGAGACCGGAGGGGGTAGGGGGCCGAGTCAAGATCAAGACCGGAGGGGGTAGGGGGCCGAGTCAAGACCGAGACCGGAGGGTAGGGGCCGAGTCAAGATCAAGACCGGAGGGGTAGGGGGCGAGTCAAGACCAAGACCGGAGGGGGTAGGGGGCTGAGTCAAGATCAAGACCGGACGGGGTAGGGGGCCGAGTCAAGACCGAGACCGGAGGGGGCCGAGTCAAGACCGAGACCGGAAGGGGGCCGAGACAAGACCGAGACCAGAGGGGGGAGGGGGCAGAGTCAAGACCGACACCAGAGGGGGTGGGGGGGTCCGAGTCAAGACCGAGACCGGGAGGTGGACAAGACCGTGACCCAAAAAATGTGAGTCCTATTCAAGACCATAATAAGAGTTCAAAATATCCCGTATTTCTGTATTCATCTTTCAGAACAACATTTGGGGTGCGTCACTTGAGTGGGTTGAGTCACTGACGTGATCTTCCTGTCTGGGTTGGCGCCACCCCTTGGGTTGTGCCGTGGCGGAGATCTTTGTGGGCTATACTCAGCCTGGTCTCAGGATGGTAAGTTGGTGGTTGAAGATGAAGATATCTCTCTAGTGGTGTGGGGGCTGTGCTTTGGCAAAGTGGCTGGGGTTATATCCTGACAGTTTGGCCCTGTCCGGGGGTATCATCGGATGGGGCCACAGTGTCTCCTGACCCCTCCTGTCTCAGCCTCCAGTATTTATGCTGCAGTAGTTTATGTGTCGGGGGGCTAGGGTCAGTTTGATATATCTGGAGTATTGCCCCTGTCTTATCTGTTGTCCTGTGTGAATTTAAGTATACTCTCTCTAATTATCTCTTTCTCTCTTTCTCTCTCTCGGAGGACCTGAGCCCTAGGATCATGCTTCAGGACTACCTGGCATGATGACTCCTTGCTGTCCCCAGTCCAGCTGGCCGTGCTGCTGCTCCAGTTTCAACTGTTCTGCCTGTGGCTATGGAACCCTGACCTGTTCACCGGACGTGCTACCTGTCCCAGACCTGCTGTTTTCAACTCTCTAGAGACAGCAGGAGCGGTAGAGATACTCTGAATGATCGGCTATGAAAAGCCAACTGACATTTACTCCTGAGGTGCTGACCTGTTGCACCCTCGACAACTACTGTGATTATTATGAATTTATGAACATTTGAACATCTTGGCCATGTTCTGTTATGATCTCCACCCAGCACAGCCAGAAGAGGACTGGCCACCCCTCATAGCCTGGTTCCTCTCTAGGTTTCTTCCTAGGTTTTGGCCTTTCTAGGGAGTTTTTCCTAGCCACTGTGCTTCTACACCTGCTTTGCTTGCTGTTTGGAGTTTTAGGCTGGGTTTCTGTACAGCACTTTGAGATATCAGCTGATGTAAGAAGGGCTTTATAAATAAATTTGATTTGATTTGGTCTGGTCTGGAGACTGCACTAGAGACCGAGACACTCAATATCTGGTCTGGAGACTGCACTAGAGACCGAGACACTCAATATCTGGTCTGGAGACTGCACTAGAGACCGAGACACTCGATATCTAGTCTGGAGACTGCACTAGAGACCGAGACACTCGATATCTGGTCTGGAGACTGCACTAGAGACCGAGACACTCGATATCTAGTCTGGAGACTGCACTAGAGACCGAGACACTCGATATCTGGTCTGGAGACCGCACTAGAGACCGAGACACTTGATATTTAGTCTGGAGACCGCACTAGAGACCGAGACACTCAATATCTAGTCTGGAGACTGCACTAGAGACCGAGACACTCAATATCTAGTCTGGAGACCGCACTAGAGACTGAGACACTCGATATCTGGTCTGGAGACCGCACTAGAGACCGAGACACTCGATATCTGGTCTGGAGACTGCACTAGAGACCGAGACTATGTGGACTGGATTACTACAACACCAGATATTTCCTGTATACTATGGTATATTAGAGCATGTAAGTCTACCCTACCTCTTTCTCCAGCATCAGCCCCTCAGCTCTCAGATTCCTCTCAAAGGTGACTCTCTTTTCCACCAGAGGACTGGACTTCTTATAGACCAGGATGTAATCGATACGCTTCTTCCCATCTCTGAACAGCAGACCGGACGGCTGCCCAGGGTTGGTCCCCTACGGAAATATGTGTTTATCAGTGAACCTGATTAGGATACCTACATAAGGCATTCATAACCCATTCATAAGCTGCATAACTGTGAGACATTGGAAAAGATTGGTGCAATGTCATTCTGGTTATTGGGTGAGGGTGTGTGTCTCTGTGTGTGTGTTTGTGTGTGTGTGTTTTTGTGTGTGTGTGTGTGTGTGTGTGTGTGTGTGTGTGTGTGTGTGTGTGTGTGTGTGTGTGTGTGTGTGTGTGTGTGTGTGTGTGTGTGTGTGTGTGTGTGTGTGTGTGTGTGCATACGGTACCTGAAGCGAATCTACGCGTGCCTCTAATTTAGCTCGGGTGGCAGGTTTATGAATGAGAAACGACTCGTCTGTCCTTCCTGCCTCGTACGTACTAGCTTCTGCCTCCTCCTCGTAGTGGTCCTTGACACCTTCTGTCAGACCTAGACAGACCGAATGAGCAGTGGTCAGGACATGTGGTTACTTTAGGTATAAAGGTAATGCTTGAACATTGCTATTCCTTCCATACATAACGGTCCTTCACTGCTTCTGCCATAGACAGACCAACACAGTACACGAGGTGGTGAAGTGGACAGGACAGGGAGCATACCCTATTATCCCCATAAGCCTACACTATGTGATTGCTGCAGGAATTGCAGTCACAACCTTAGCATTGTTAGCGCTGCATTCTAACCAACTGGTAATGTAGTTAGTTACCTGTATTTGTTCGGCTTCAATCAAATCTAATCAAATTGTATTGTCACATACACATGGTTAGCAGATGTTATTGCGAGTGTAGTGAAATGCTTGTGCTTCTAGTTCCCAAAAGTGCAGCAATACCTAACAAGTAATATCTAACAAATACCTAATACACACAAATCTAAGGAATGGAATTAAGAATATATAAATATATGGATGAGCAATGACAGAGGCATAGGCTAAGATACAGTAGATAAGTATAGAATACAGTATATGAGATGAGCAATGACAGAGGCATAGGCTAAGATACAGTAGATAAGTATAGAATACAGTATATGAGATGAGCAATGACAGAGGCATAGGCTAAGATGCAGTAGGTAATATAGAATACAGTATATACACATGAGATAAGTAACGCAAGATATGTAAACATAAAAAAAAAATTCTCTCTACTATTATTCTGACATTTCACATTCTTAAAATAAAGTGGTCATCCTAACTGACCTAAGACAAGGATTTTTTTTACTAGGATTAAATGTCAGGAATTGTGAAAAACTGAGTTTAAATGTATTCGGCTAAGGAGTATATAAACTTCAGACTTCCACTGTACATATGAGATGAGTAATGAAAGATATGTAAACATGATTAAAATGCCCTTTATAACAATCAATGTCATGTATGGAGGTGGGAGAAAGGTCCGTGTTAATTCTGTGAAGACTTTCTACTCTGGGGATGCGTCCCAAATGACTCCCTATTCCCTAAAAGTGGTGCACTACTGTTGACCAAAGGGTCCATAGAGCTCTGGTCTAAAGTAGTGCACTACATACGGAATAGGGAGTCATTTGGGACACTACCCCTATGGAAGCATCGGGGGAAAAGGGATGAGTGGGAGTTCAAAGCTAAATCATGTCGGTCGTTCTGCCATCGCCAGAGTCTGAAAGAAGTCCGGAATGTTTTATCAGTTTTCTTTAATCCAAACGAAGGGGATTTTCGGACAGAGCTCAGCTCTTTAGGATCCTCTCAGTCTTTAGCGATGACCCAAACGTGACCTTGAGAGACGGGGAACGTTAGTTCCACGAGTTCTGCGCCACGATCGTATTTTGAACTAGCCTTCGTCACAGATCTGACGGTACAAACGGATCTGACACCAGGGTGTATTGTTCTCTGCTCAGAATAGACAGAGGCTGTTACCTACACAGTGCACTACTTTCGACCAGAGCCCTAGGTGCAAACTAGTGCTCTATGTAGGGTAATAGGGTGCCATTTCGGATGCACAGAGACGTCTGAGTCATGCTAAACTACTCATTTGAATGTGAATGGTCTTTTGAGTGAATTCTCCTACCGCTACAGATTTCATCATTAGAGGTGAATGATTTTATTTCTTCTCCCTACATGAAAATCTATGTTAATTGAATATCCACTTCATATTTTCTAATATGGCACATAACAGGATTTATACAGTCTGATCAACAATGAATAAAACCCCTATAACATGTTATCACAGGGGTTCAAGTAACAACAACAAAACATCCCATGACTGAAACTGAAGTCGTTCTCAGGTCGATTGTCTGCGAGGGGGGGGGGGGGGGGGCAAAATGACCATCATGCTTTTAGGGAAAGAGGATCAATTTTGTACATGTTTTAAACCAATTCCAATTCCAGTTACCATGCTTAGGGATCATTTTTATGTAGAAGGACTGAGAAGCTCAGTTCTGGAGACTTTTTAAAATGGACATTCTACTCCAAAACATTTTTTTATATATATTTTTTTATGTACGATGCCGACATCATCTAAAATACAATTTCCACCTCCAGAAATGAAATATATATATAAATATTATCATCAGATGTGCTATTAGCAATAGGCTTTATTACCCAACTGATGCAGCATAGTGGCTACAAATAGAGAGACAGAAGCATGGGATTGGCCCCATCTGCATTTACCCCATTGGACACAACGATGTGTATAAACCCTGGATGACAGACAGGGGGCGCTGTACTGAAGCATCTTTAGTACTCTTTAGTACTCCATCTTTAGTACTCCTACTCCTCATTTGTAAAACATGTTTGGAAGCTATATATAAATACATTTATTAATGTTTAGTCTACATTATTTCTTGACACATTTATTACAGACACTTTAATGCATACTTTTAAATTAGATCACGTGAGCTAAACATAAACATAATCTTTAAAGTATTCTTTTCAGAGAGTACTAATGTTACTGTCTGCACTACAACAACAACAATTCTTATATACATGTAATTTTGTCCTTGAAACATTTCATTGTAAATACTGTAAATTCCATTGATTCCTATGGAACACTGCTTCTACTGGGGAGAGCCAATATAGCCGACCGTTGGCTTCAAAGCCTCTCAATGGCCAATACATAACGTCAGCAAACCAGGGTTTATGTACATCATTCATTGTACACAACATCCTGATTGTTATTATTCATTATTATTAATTATTATTCACTGAAGTGTTTTAATTTCGTTGGTTTCTGGCCAACAGTATCTGCACACTGCTCGGCGAACATTTCATTACAAAATCATGGTCTTTGGGCATTACCTTTATTTTATTAGGCAAGTCAGTTAAGAACAAATTCTTATTTTCAACTAGGAACAGTTCAGGGGCAGAACGACAGATTTGTACCATGTCAGCTTGGGGATTTGAACTTGCAACCTTGCGGTTACTAGTACAACGCTCTAACCACTAGGCTACCTGCTACCTCTACACTCTAACCACTAGGCTACGCTGCCACCTCTACACTCTAACCACTAGGCTACCCTGCCGCCACAACAACATTAATATGGTGTTGGTCCCCCCTTCGTTGCTATAACAGCCTCCACTCTTCTGGGAAAGCTTCCCACTAGATGTTGGAACATTGCTGTTGGGACTTGCTTCCATTCAGCCACAAGAGCATTAGTGAGGTCAGGCACTGATGTCGGGCGATTTGGCCTGGCTCCCAGTCTCCCCCATCTGGTGCCAAACCCAGATTCGTCCATCGGACAGCCAGATTGCGAAGCGTGATTCATCACTCCAGAGAACGCATTTCCACTGCTCCAGAGTCCAATGGCGGCAAGCTTTACACCATTCCAGCCAACGCTTGGCATTGCGCATGGTGATTATAGGCTTGTGTACGGCTGGTCGGCTATAGAAACCCATTTCATGAAGCTCCCAACAAACAGTTTTTGTGCTGATGTAACCGGTGTGAAATTGCTAGCTAGTTAGCGGTGGTGCGCGCTAATAGCGTTTCAATCGGTGACGTCACTCGCTCTGAGACCTTGAAGTAATTGTTCCCCTTGCTCTGCAAGGGCCGCGGCTTTTGTGGAGCGATGGGTAACGATGCTTCGTGGGTGTCAGTTGTTGATGTGTGCAGAGGGTCCCTGGTTTGAGACCAGGTAGGGGCGAGGAGTGACCTCGTTAGATGATAATGGCCTCCCCCTGCATCAACCCACAATGACCTCGTTATATGATAATGGCCTCCCCCTACCTCACACCACAATGACCTCGTTAGATGATAATGGCCTCCCCCTACCTCACACCACAATGACCTCGTTAGATGATAATGGTCTCCCCCTACCTCACACCACAATGACCTTGTTATATGATAATGGCCTCCCCCTACCTCACACCACAATGACCTCGTTATATGATAATGGCCTCCCCCTACCTCACACCACAATGACCTCATTAGATGATAATGGCCTCCCCCTACCTCACACCACAATGACCTCGTTAGATGATAATGGTCTTCCCCTACCTCACACCACAATGACCTCGTTATATGATAATGGCCTCCCCCTACCTCACACCACAATGACCTCGTTATATGATAATGGCCTCACCCTACCTCAACCCTCTACAGCCTCATTAGAACTACAGTTATGGGTTTACTTCCTGCAGGAATCACATACACACTAAAACCGCATGCACAGCAGTGAAGGCACTGCAAATTGGTGTGGATTAAAGCGCCTGCTGCTTTTCATTTTTGGTGTTTATACATGTATAGATCTCCGTCAGGCTGTGGGAGGACAGAGACAGACGGACAGACAGACAGACAGACAGACAGACCAATCGACCAACTGACCGACTGACTGATCGACCAACTGACCAACTGACCGACCGACTGACTGACCAACTGACCGACTGACCAACTGACCAAGTGATCGACTGATCGACCAACTGACCGACCGACTGATCGACCAACTGACCGACCGACTGACTGACCAACTGACTGACTGACCAACTGACCGACCGACTGACTGACCAACTGACCGACCGACTGATCGACCAACTGACCGACCGACTGATCGACCAACTGACCGACCGACTGACTGACCAACTGACTGACTGACCAACTGACCGACCGACTGATCGACCAACTGACCGACCGACTGATCGACCAACTGACCGACCGACTGACTGACCAACTGACCGACCGACTGATCGACCAACTGACCGACCGACTGACTGACCTGTCTTGGAGGAGATGAGGGTGCAGGAAGTGCTGTGACTGTGGGTCAGAGGTTGGGTGTGTTGTGCCTGGATCTGGCAATGGTCCGGGGCCTGGTGCTGTAGCCAGGGGTCAGCCAGCTGGGCTTGGTGCTGTACCCAGGGGTCAGCCAGCTGGGCTTGGTCCTGAACCTGGAGTTGAGGCACTGACTGCAGATGATGAGGTTAGAGGTGGAAGAAGACATATACTCAGTTGAGAATCGCAATTCAAATGTAAAATCTGTGTTAATAAAATACTAGAAAAGACTATAAAAACAGTAGAACGAGGAGTGGAAGGAGGGCGCTAGCTCCCCCCCTCTCTTTGCATGTTAAGTGCAAGTCTATGGGTCAAATGTCCCCTCCCCTTAGATGCTAAATCTAACTTTAGGATTGAAATTGGAATTTGGTTTACATTCTGAATTGACTGATCAACACTGATCGTGACCTAATTATCGTGATAAAATCCCTGCCTGTGGGTGTGTCTGGGGCTTGTCGTCGGGGGTGAGGGGCATAGACAGGAAGTGGTTGATGTTCTGTGGATGGGTTTGGCTCTGGGCCAGGCAGGGCAGGCTACGACGGGACGGCTTCAGGGTCTTCTCCTTCAGGATCTCACTGATGCTTGTGTGCATGCCTGGAGGGAGGGAGAGAGAGATTAATTAATTAATTAATTAATTGAATTGTCCAATGTGAATAAGAGTCTTTGCTGTCTTGTGTTGTTCCCCTAACCCGGACACCATCATAGGCTGGGAGCAGCACAGGGTCAGCTGCTTGGGTTAAGTTGCTCAAGGGCACAACGGCAGTAGTCAATGGCAGTAGTTAATGGCAGTAGTCAATGGCAGTAGTTAATGGCAGTAGTCAATGGCAGTAGTCAATGGCAGTAGTTAATGGCAGTAGTTAACGGCAGTAGTCAATGGCAGTAGTTAATGGCAGTAGTTAATTGTAGTAGTCAATGGCAGTAGTTAATGGCAGTAGTCAATGGCAGTAGTTAATGGCAGTAGTTAACTGTAGTAGTCAATGGCAGTAGTTAATGGCAGTAGTTAATTGTAGTAGTCAATGGCAGTAGTTAATGGCAGTAGTTAATGGCAGTAGTCAATGGCAGTAGTTAATTGTAGTAGTTAATGGCAGTAGTCAATGGCAGTAGTCAATGGCAGTAGTTAATTGTAGTAGTCAATGGCAGTAGTTAATGGCAGTAGTTAATTGTAGTAGTCAATGGCAGTAGTTAATGGAAGTAGTTAATGGCAGTAGTCAATGGCAGTAGTCAATGGCAGTAGTTAATGGCAGTCGTCAATGGCAGTAGTTAATTGTAGTAGTTAATGGCAGTAGTCAATGGCAGTAGTTAATGGCAGTAGTCAATGGCAGTAGTTAATGGCAGTAGTTAATGGCAGTAGTTAATGGCAGTAGTTAATGGCAGTAGTTCATTGCAGTAGTTAATTGTAGTAGTTAATGGCAGTAGTTGGCACTCTGAGATTCTGATACCATCAACCCTCTACAGTGCCTTGCGAAAGTATTCGGCCCCCTTGAACTTTGCGACCTTTTGCCACATTTCAGGCTTCAAACATAAAGATATAAAACTGTATTTTTTTGTGAAGAATCAACAACAAGTGGGACACAATCATGAAGTGGAACGACATTTATTGGATATTTCAAACTTTTTTAACAAATCAAAAACTGAAACATTGGGCGTGCAAAATTATTCGCAGCCACTGCCAGCTAGCCTACAAAGTCAACAACGCAGCCACTGCCAGCTAGCCTACTTCAGCAGTACTGTATCATTTTTAATAATTTTAGTCAATAAGATTCTTGCTACGTAAGCTCAACTTTCTGAACATTCGAGACGTGTAGTCCACTTGTCATTCCAATCTCCTTTGCATTAGCGTAGCCTTTTCTGTAGCCTGTCAACTATGTGTCTGTCTATCCCTGTTCTCTCCTCTCTGCACAGACCATACAAACGCTCCACACCGCGTGGCCGCGGCCACCCTAATCTGGTGGTCCCAGCGCGCACGACCCACGTGGAGTTCCAGGTCTCCGGTAGCCTCTGGAACTGCCGATCTGCGGCCAACAAGGCAGAGTTCATCTCAGCCTATGCCTCCCTCCAGTCCCTCGACTTCTTGGCACTGACGGAAACATGGATCACCACAGATAACACTGCTACTCCTACTGCTCTCTCTTTGTCCGCCCACGTGTTCTCGCACACCCCGAGAGCTTCTGGTCAGCGGGGTGGTGGCACCGGGATCCTCATCTCTCCCAAGTGGTCATTCTCTCTTTCTCCCCTTACCCATCTGTCTATCGCCTCCTTTGAATTCCATGCTGTCACAGTTACCAGCCCTTTCAAGCTTAACATCCTTATCATTTATCGCCCTCCAGGTTCCTCGGAGAGTTCATCAATGAGCTTGATGCCTTGATAAGCTCCTTTCCTGAGGACGGCTCACCTCTCACAGTTCTGGGCGACTTTAACCTCCCCACGTCTACCTTTGACTCATTCCTCTCTGCCTCCTTCTTTCCACTCCTCTCCTCTTTTGACCTCTCCCTCTCACCTTCCCCCTACTCACAAGGCAGGCAATACGCTCGACCTCATCTTTACTAGATGCTGTTCTTCCACTAACCTCATTGCAACTCCCCTCCAAGTCTCTGACCACTACCTTGTATCCTTTTCCCTCTCGCTCTCATCCAACACTTCCCACACTGCCCCTACTCGGATGGTATCGCGCCGTCCCAACCTTCGCTCTCTCTCCCCCGCTACTCTCTCCTCTTCCATCCTATCATCTCTTCCCTCTGCTCAAACCTTCTCCAACCTATCTCCTGATTCTGCCTCCTCAACCCTCCTCTCCTCCCTTTCTGCATCCTTTGACTCTCTATGTCCCCATATCCTCCAGGCCGGCTCGGTCCTCCCCTCCCGCTCCGTGGCTCGACGACTCATTGCGAGCTCACAGAACAGGGCTCCGGGCAGCCGAGCGGAAATGGAGGAAAACGCCTCCCTGCGGACCTGGCATCCTTTCACTCCCTCCTCTCTACATTTTCCTCTTCTGTCGCTGCTGCTAAAGCCACTTTCTACCACTCTAAATTCCAAGCATCTGCCTCTAACCCTAGGAAGCTCTTTGCCACCTTCTCCTCCCTCCTGAATCCTCCTCCCCCTCCCCCCCCTCCTCCCTCTCTGCAGATGACTTCGTCAACCATTTTGAAAAGAAGGTCGACGACATCCGATCCTCGTTTGCTAAGTCAAACGACACCGCTGGTTCTGCTCACACTGCCCTACCCTGTGCTCTGACCTCTTTCTCCCCTCTCTCTCCAGATGAAATCTCGCGTCTTGTGACGGCCGGCCGCCCAACAACCTGCCCGCTTGACCCTATCCCCTCCTCTCTTCTCCAGACCATTTCCGGAGACCTTCTCCCTTACCTCACCTCGCTCATCAACTCATCCCTGACCGCTGGCTACGTCCCTTCCGTCTTCAAGAGAGCGAGAGTTGCACCCCTTCTGAAAAAACCTACACTCGATCCCTCCGATGTCAACAACTACAGACCAGTATCCCTTCTTTCTTTTCTCTCCAAAACCCTTGAACGTGCCGTCCTTGGCCAGCTCTCCCGCTATCTCTCTCAGAATGACCTTCTTGATCCAAATCAGTCAGGTTTCAAGACTAGTCATTCAACTGAGACTGCTCTTCTCTGTATCACGGAGGCGCTCCGCACTGCTAAAGCTAACTCTCTCTCCTCTGCTCTCATCCTTCTAGACCTATCGGCTGCCTTCGATACTGTGAACCATCAGATCCTCCTCTCCACCCTCTCCGAGTTGGGCATCTCCGGCGCGGCCCACGCTTGGATTGCGTCCTACCTGACAGGTCGCTCCTACCAGGTGGCGTGGCGAGAATCCGTCTCCTCACCACGTGCTCTCACCACTGGTGTCCCCCAGGGCTCTGTTCTAGGCCCTCTCCTATTCTCGCTATACACCAAGTCACTTGGCTCTGTCATAACCTCACATGGTCTCTCCTATCATTGCTATGCAGACGACACACAATTAATCTTCTCTTTTCCCCCTTCTGATGACCAGGTGGCGAATCGCATCTCTGCATGTCTGGCAGACATATCAGTGTGGATGACGGATCACCACCTCAAGCTGAACCTCGGCAAGACGGAGCTGCTCTTCCTCCCGGGGAAGGACTACCCGTTCCATGATCTCGCCATCACGGTTGACAACTCCACTGTGTCCTCCTCCCAGAGCGCTAAGAACCTTGGCGTGATCCTGGACAACACCCTGTCGTTCTCAACTAACATCAAGGCGGTGGCCCGTTCCTGTAGGTTCATGCTCTACAACATCCGCAGAGTACGACCCTGCCTCACACAGGAAGCGGCGCAGGTCCTAATCCAGGCACTTGTCATCTCCCGTCTGGATTACTGTAACTCGCTGTTGGCTGGGCTCCCTGCCTGTGCCATTAAACCCCTACAACTCATCCAGAACGCCGCAGCCCGTCTGGTGTTCAACCTTCCCAAGTTCTCCCACGTCACCCCGCTCCTCCGCTCTCTCCACTGGCTTCCAGTTGAAGCTCGCATCTGCTACAAGACCATGGTGCTTGCCTACGGAGCTGTGAGGGGAACGGCACCTCAGTACCTCCAGGCTCTGATCAGGCCCTACACCCAAACAAGGGCACTGCGTTCATCCACCTCTGGCCTGCTAGCCTCCCTACCACTGAGGAAGTACAGTTCCCGCTCAGCCCAGTCAAAACTGTTCGCTGCTCTGGCCCCCCAATGGTGGAACAAACTCCCTCACGACGCCAGGACAGCGGAGTCAATCACCACCTTCCGGAGACACCTGAAACCCCACCTCTTTAAGGAATACCTAGGATAGGATAAAGTAATCCTTCTCACCCCCCTTAAAATATTTAGATGCACTATTGTAAAGTGGCTGCTCCACTGGATGTCATAAGGTGAATGCACCAATTTGTAAGTCGCTCTGGATAAGAGCGTCTGCTAAATGACTTAAATGTAAATGTATATGGTGTCATGGTATCATGGTGACATGGTGTCATGGTGACATACTTCAAGTAGGAGTGTATTACTGTCAGTGTTCCCTCAACCCTCCCATCAAATCACATACCAACACAAAACTACTTAATGTAGGAGTACATCAGCATCTACTACTACCCTCCCATCAGCATCAGTATACACTCAGTGACCAGTTTATTAGGTACACCACCCCGTTCACGAAAATGGTTCGCTCCTACAGACAGTGAGCCACGTGGTCGTGGCTTGTTATATAAAGCAGGCAGACAGGCATTGAGACATTCAGTCACTGTTCCATTGAGCATTAGAATGGACAAAACGAGTGACCTAAGTGGCTTTGAGCGTGGTCTGATCGTCTGTGCCAGGTGCGCTGGTTCTAGTATGTCAGAAACGACCGCCTTCCTGGGCTTTTCACGCACGACAGTGTCTAGGGTTTACTGAGAACGGTGAGACAAAACAAATAATAATAATCCAGTCAGCGGCAGTCGTGTGGGTGAAAAACAGCTCGTTGATGAGAGGTGGAAGGAGAATGGCAGGAATCATGCAAGCTAACAGGCAGGCCCACAAACAGGAAAATTAAGGTGCAGCACAACAGTGGTGTGCAGAACGGCATCTCAGAACACACAACCCGACGGTCCTCGTCACGGATTGGCTATTGCAGCAGATGACCTCACCAGGTTCCACTCCTATCAGTTAAAAACAAGAAGAAGTGGCTCCAGTGGGCAACGACATCACCAACACCACACAAATGACGAGTGGAACAACATAGCCTGGTCCGACAAACACCACTTCCTGTTGCGTCATGCTGATGGCAGAGTCAGGATTTGTAGAGGCAGCCGGAGACCAAGGCCACATCCTGCCCGGTGTCAACAGTACAGGCTGGTGGTGTAATGGCAGTCAGGATTTGGCATAAGCAGCATGCGTCCATAGACCCGTCCTGCCTGATGTCAACGGTACAGGCTGGTAGAGGTGGGGGTGTAATGGTGTGGGAATGTTTTTCCAGGAAAACGTTTAGGTCCCTTGATACCAATGCATTGCAATCTAGCGAGAATATTCAGCTAATTATAACAGTTATTTAAAGTACAGAATCTGGGTCAGTATTGTAGGAGTGCTGATATAGGATAAATTTGACCTTCGTTTAGAGGACTCATAATGAATACGATTATATGGATTAGAGGGGACCTAATCCTAGATCAGCACTCTGACCAGCACTAATTATAAAAGCAATATTTTATTATCTCATGTTATTATCATGGATGTTACAGGCAGCGGTCAACTGCAAGGTTATTCTGACATCAGAGAGATGGGTGGGTGAACGGATGAAGAAATCATAGACTCTATCCCAAATGGCACCCTATTCCCTATATAGTGCACTACTTTAGACCAGAGCCCTATGGCACCCTATTCCCTATATAGTGAACTACTTTATATCAGGGCCCTATGGCACCCTATTCCCTATATATAGGGCACTACTTTAGACCAAGGGCTCTATGGACCCCGATTAAAAATACTGCACTACATGAGGAATAGGGTTCCCTTTGGGACACAAACAATGACCCCCCCCCCCCCCCCCGCCCCTCAATACCTGCCATTTTATCTAACGTCCTCAGACCAGACACAGTGATACTGTCTGACTCTCCCATCCTACCAGACACAGTGATACTGTCTGACTCTCCCATCCTACCAGACACAGTGATACTGTCTGACTCTCCCATCCTACCAGACACAGCGATACTGTCTGACTCTCCCATCCTACCAGACACAGCGATACTGTCTGACTCTCCCATCCTACCAGACACAGCGATACTGTCTGACTCTCCCATCCTACCAGACACAGTGATACTGTCTGACTCTCCCATCCTACCAGACACAGCGATACTGTCTGACTCTCCCATCCTACCAGACACAGCGATACTGTCTGACTCTACCATCCTACCAGACACAGCGATACTGTCTGACTCTCCCATCCTACCAGACACAGCGATACTGTCTGACTCTACCATCCTACCAGACACAGCGATACTGTCTGACTCTCCCATCCTACCAGACACAGCGATACTGTCTGACTCTCCCATCCTACCAGACACAGCGATACTGTCTGACTCTCCCATCCTACCAGACACAGCGATACTGTCTGACTCTTCCATCCTACCAGACACAGCGATACTGTCTGACTCTCCCATCCTACCAGACACAGCGATACTGTCTGACTCTCCCATCCTACCAGACACAGTGATACTGTCTGACTCTCCCATCCTACCAGACACAGTGATACTGTCTGACTCTCCCATCCTACCACACACAGCGATACTGGTGTAACTAATTCACACATGTACAGAGTCATTCAATAGCTAATAAACATCATAAATGAGCAGCGATGAAAGCCCTTTCCTCATTCCATCCTTCACTCTATTCATTATAACCAGGCCCGTTTACTCATGAAATGTCTTAGCCCGCGTCCCACATGACATTCTTCTGTATTTAGGGAATAGGGTGTCATTTGGGACGCAGAGCTTTCTGAAACCCTCTATTACACCACAGCAGCAGGAGGACTTCCTATTCACCTCCAACATCACCTGGAATTCTCTCGGCGACCTTCTGCAGTGCTCAGCTACGTAGCTGCATTGGTAATTATCTCTCCTTCTCGCTTGGTCTCTTTCTTTCTCTCAAGCCCCCTCCCCCCTTCATCTCTACTCTCTTTTCTCCTCCCCTAATTCTTTTGTTCCCTCTTCCTATGTCTCTCTCTCTCCCTCTCGCATCTCTCTCTCTCCCTCTCGCATCTCTCTCGCTCATCTGTCTCTCCCTCTCTCATCTGTCTCTCCCTCTCTCATCTGTCTCTCCCTCCCTCCTTCTCTCCCCCTCTCTCCCTCCCTCCTTCTCTCCCCCTCTCTCCCCCTCTCTCCCTCCCTCCTTCTCTCCCTCATATCTCCTCAGGGCCTGTGTGCTACTGCTGTAAGAAGAGTAGCAATAACTCATTTCTGTCTCAACACATTGATTTCACCGGGGTTCCCTCTCCTGTGGGGCGAGAACAGACCCATTTAAAGATGTAAGGCATCAGGGCCAGGGGACCCACCAATCACGCTGCAGCTCTGCTTTTTTCTTCTGTAGCCTCACAGACATCAAATGAAGGAAGCTCTAGTGAAGGAAGCTCTAGTAAAGGAAGCTCTAGTAATGGAAGCTCTAGTGAAGGACGCTCTAATAAAGGAAGCTCTAGTAATGGAAGCTCTAGTTAAGGAAGCTCTAGTGAAGGAAGCTCTAGTTAAGGAAGCTCTAGTGAAGGAAGCTTGAGTGAAGGAAGCTCTAGTAAAGGAAGCTATAGTAATGGAAGCTCTAGTAAAGGAAGCACTAGTAATGAAAGCTCTAGTAAAGGAAGCTCTAGTGAAGGAATCTCTAGTAAAGGAAGAAGCTAGTGAAGGAAGCTTGAGTGAAGGAAACTCTAGTAAAGGAAGCTATAGTAATGGAAGCTCTAGTAAAGGAAGCTCTAGTAAAGGAAGCTCTAGTGTAGGAAGCTCTAGTGAAGGAAGCTCTAGTAAAGGAAGCGCTAGTAATGGAAGCTCTAGTTAAGGAAGAATCTAGTGAAGGAAGCTTGAGTGAAGGAAGCTCGAGTGAAGGAAGCTCTAATAAAGGAAGCTATAGTAATGGAAGCTCTAGTGAAAGGAAGCTCTAGTAAAGGAAGCTCTAGTGAAGGAAGCTCTAGTGAAGGAAGCTCTAGTGAAGGAAGCACTAGTAATGGAAGCTCTAGTAAAGGAAGCTCTAGTAAAGGAAGCTCTAGTAAAGGAAGCTCTAGTAAAGAAAGCTCTAGTAAAGGATGCTCTAGTGAAGGAAGCTCTAGTGAAGGAAGCTCTAGTAAAGGAAGCTCTAGTAAAGGAAGCTATAGTGAAGGAAGCTATAGTGAAGGAAGCTCTAGTAAAGGAAGCTCTAGTAAAGGAAGCTCTAGTAAAGGAACCTCTAACAGTCCATAATGGCTTAGCTACATCATGAATACTGAATAAAGAATGCATGCATTGTCGTGACTCTTGGACCCATGTCATTAACAATCCAAATGTGAAATCTAAATTGAGATTTACTCCATTCTGTTCCTTAGAGAAATATAACGTTTTATACATATTTTTAAACGAGGGGTACAAGATCATAAGATAACATTGACAATGAGTGCAAACCAACAACAACATCATGCTGTGCACACAATGTTTGAATCCTACTAACTGATTGTCCTATATGTATTCATTAGGCCTAATTGTCATTTAAAACAAATATTTATCCTAAGCAATGGCATCTGTACACAGCAATGGCATCTGTACACTCAAAAATCGGCTTTCAACAGCTGAATCCCTACCATATAAACTAATACATCCAGCTGCCACTAGCATCCTGTCCAGGGGGTGTAATGGTACATCAAGCTGACTCACGCTATAGAAACAGGAGAGAGATTAGTGTCCTGTTCAGGGTGGTGTACTGGTGCATCAAGCTGACTCACGCTACAGAAACAGGAGATAGACTAGTGTCCTGTTGAGGGTGGTGTACTGGTGCATCAAGCTGACTCACGCTACAGAAACAGGGGATCGACTAGTGTCCTGTCCAGGGGGTGTACTGTACATCAAGCTAACTCACACTATAGAAACAGGAGATAGACTAGTGTCCTGTTGAGGGTGGTGTACTGGTGCATCAAGCTGACTCACGCTACAGAAACAGGGGATCGACTAGTGTCCTGTCCAGGGGGTGTACTGTACATCAAGCTAACTCACACTATAGAAACAGGAGATAGACTAGTGTCCTGTTGAGGGTGGTGTACTGGTGCATCAAGCTGACTCACGCTACAGAAACAGGGGATCGACTAGTGTCCTGTCCAGGGTGGTGTACTGGTGCATCAAGCTAACTCACGCTACAGAAACAGGAGATAGACTAGCGTCCTGTCCAGGGGGTGTACTGGTACATCAAGCTGACTCACACTACAGAAACAGGAGATAGACTAGCGTCCTGTCCAGGGGGTGTACTGGTACATCAAGCTGACTCACACTACAGAAACAGGAGATAGACTAGCGTCCTGACCAGGGGGTGTACTGTACATCATGCTGCTTCACTACAGAAACAGGAGATAGACTAGCGTCCTGTCTAGGGGTGTACTGGTGCATCAAGCTGACTCACGCTATAGAAACAGGAGATAGACTAGCGTCCTGTCAAGGGGGTGTGGGTGCCATAAAGAGGGCTTGCCCAGGTGTGTGTGCCATAAAGAGGGCTTGCCCAGCTGTGGGAGCCATAAAGAGGGCTTGCCCAGGTGTAGGAGCCATAAAGAGGGCTTGCCCAGGTGTGGGAGCCATAAAGAGGGCTTGCCCAGGTGTGGGAGCCATACAGAGGACTTGCCCAGGTGTGGGAGC
Organism: Oncorhynchus nerka; assembly: GCF_034236695.1. NCBI lineage: Eukaryota > Metazoa > Chordata > Actinopteri > Salmoniformes > Salmonidae > Oncorhynchus > Oncorhynchus nerka. The sequence continues at coordinate 9,614,846 of NC_088412.1, read as the reverse complement.
CATACAGAGGACTTGCCCAGGTGTGGGAGTCATAAAGAGGGCTTGCCCAGGTGTGGGTGCCATACAGAGGGCTTGACCAGGTGTGGGAGCCATAAAGAGGGCTTGCCCAGGTGTGGGAGCCATAAAGAGGGCTTGCCAAGGTGTGTGTGTCATAAAGAGGGCTTGCCCACGTGTGGGAGCCATAAAGAGGGCTTGCCCAGGTGTGGGAGTCATAAAGAGGGCTTGCCCAGGTGTGGGTGCCATACAGAGGGCTTGACCAGGTGTGGGAGCCATAAAGAGGGCTTGCCCAGGTGTGGGTGCCACAATTCCACTCTTCCTCTGTGGCTATCTGCTGATTTGAGCAGTAAATAGTTTCTTACTGAATAAAAATGGTAGACCTAAGGGTGGAGGACATAGCCTCTCTTGTTCTCTCTCCTTCGATTATTTTGCTCCAATGGATCAGTGGCTCCGTGCCGTAGAGATCCTGGTACATCAGGCTGCCTCACACTACAGAAACTGAAGCTAGACTAGCGTCCTGTCCAGGGGGTGTACGGTACATCAAGCTGCCTCACACTACAGAAACAGGAGATAGACTAGCGTCCTGTCAAGGGGGTGTACTGTACATCAAGCTAACTCACACTACGGAAACAGGAGATAGACCAACGTCCTGTCTAGGGGGTGTACTGTACATCAAGCTAACTCACACTACAGAAACAGGAGATAGACTAGTGTCCTGTCAAGGGGGTGTACTGTACATCAAGCTGACTCACACTGCAGAAACAGGGGATCGACTAGTGTCCTGTCCAGGGGGTGTACTGGTGCATCAAGCTGACTCACGCTATAGAAACAGGAGATAGACTAGCGTCCTGTCAAGGGAGTGTGGGTGCCATAAAGAGGGCTTGCCCAGGTGTGTGTGCCATAAAGAGGGCTTGCCCAGGTGTGGGAGCCATAAAGAGGGCTTGCCCAGGTGTAGGAGCCATAAAGAGGGCTTGCCAAGGTGTGTGTGTCATAAAGAGGGCTTGCCCAGGTGTGGGAGCCATAAAGAGGGCTTGCCAAGGTGTGTGTGTCATAAAGAGGGCTTGCCCATGTGTGGGTGCCATACAGAGGGCTTGCCCAGGTGTGGGAGCCATAAAGAGGGCTTACCCAGGTGTGGGTGCCACAATTCCACTCTTCCTCTGTGGCTATCTGCTGATTTGAGCAGTAAATAGTTTCTTACTGAATAAAAATGGTGGACCTAAGGGTGGAGGACATAGCCTCTCTTGTTCTCTCTCCTTCGATTATTTTGCTCCAATGGATCAGTGGCTCCATGCCGTAGAGATCCTGGTACATCAGGCTGCCTCACACTACAGAAACTGAAGCTAGACTAGCGTCCTGTCAAGGGGGTGTACTGTACATCAAGCTAACTCACACTACGGAAACAGGAGATAGACCAACGTCCTGTCCAGGGGGTGTACTGTACATCAAGCTGATTCACACTACGGAAATAGAAGCTAGACTAGTGTCCTGTCAAGGGGGTGTACTGTACATCAAGCTGACTCACACTACGGAAACAGGAGATAGACCAACGTCCTGTCTAGGGGGTGTACTGTACATCAAGCTGATTCACACTACGGAAATAGAAGCTAGACTAGTGTCCTGTCAAGGGGGTGTACTGTACATCAAGCTAACTCACACTACAGAAACAGGAGATAGACTAGCATCCTGTCCAGGGTGTGTACTGTACATCAAGCTGACTCACACTGCGGAAACAGGAGATAGACTAGCGTCATGTCAAGGAGAAATACCTTATTTACGTAAGTATTCAGACCCTTTGCTATGAGACTCAGGTGCATCCATTCCGTTGATCATCCTTGAGATGTTTCTACAACTTGATTGGAGTCCAGCTGTGGTAAATTCAATTGATTGGACATGATTTGGAAAGGCACTCATTTGTCTATTTAAGGTCCCACAGTTGACAGTCCCACGGGAGACAGGATTGTGTCGAGGCACAGATCTGGGGAAGGGTACCAACAAAGTTCTGCAGCATTGAAGGTCCCCAGGAACACAGTAGCCTCCATCATTCTTAAATGGAAGAAGTTTGGAACCACCAAGCCGCCCGGCCAAACTGAACAATCGGGGGAGAAGGGCCTTGGTGAGGGACGTGGTTACTCTGACAGAGCTCCAGAGTTCCTCTGTGGAGATGGGAGAACCTTCCAGAAGGACAACTATCTCTGCAGCACTCTGGCCTGTATGCTAGAGTGGACAGAACCTTCCAGAAGGACAACCATCACTGCAGCACTCAGGCCTGTATGCTAGAGCCTCTCATTAGTAAAAGGCACATGACTGCCCGCTTTGAGTTTTCCTAAAGGCACCTAAAGGACTCTCAGACCATAAGAAAGAAGATTCTCTGGTCTGATGAAAGATTGAACTCTTTGGCCTGAATGCCAAGCATCGCGTCTGGAGGAAACCTGGCCCTATCCCTACGGTGAAGCATGGTGGTGGAAGCATTATGCTGTGGGATGTTTTTCAGCGGCAGGGACTGTGAGACTAGTCAGGATCGAGGGAAAGATGAACGGAGCAAAGTACAGTGAGATCCTTGATGAAAACCTGCTCCAGAGAGCTCAGGACCTCAGACCGGGGCGAAGGTTCACCTTCCAACAGGACAACAACCCTAAGCACACAGCCAAGGCAACGCAGTGCATGGGGACAAATCTCTGAATGCCCTTGAGTGGCCCAGCCGGAGCCCGGACTTGAACCCGATCGAACATCTCTGACGAGATGTGATAATAGCCGTGGAGCAATGCTCCCCATTGACAGAGATTGAGAGAAGTAGAGAAGAATGGGAGAAACTTCCTAAATACAGGTGTCCTAAGCTTGTAGCGTCATACCCAAGAAGACTCGAGGCTGTAATCGCTGCCAAAGGTGATTCAACAAAGTACTGAGTAAAGGGTCTGAATAGTTACGTAAATATGATATTTAAGTTTTTTATTTGTAATACATTTGTAAAAAGTTTTTGCTTTGTCATTATGATGAAGCAAAAAAACTATTTAATACATTTTAGAATAAGGCTGTAACATAACAAAATGTGGAAAATGTGAAGCGGCCTGAATACTTTCCGAATGCACTGTATTGACTCAGGGGCTGGAATACTTATCTAATAAAATATAGTAGTGTTTTATTTTGTATAAATGTTTTAGAAATGGTGATGCAGCCAGTCAAGATGCTCTCAATGGTGCAGCTGTTTGACTTTTTGATGATCCGAGGGCTTATGCCAAATCTTTTTAGCCTCCTGAGGGGAAAGAGGCACTAATCTCATAAGCCTGGAGCTAGACTCAACATGTCTGTCCCTGACCAATAAGACTGTATCTAGTCTCAACATGTCTACCCCTGACCAATAAGACTGGAGCTAGACTCAACGTGTCTATCCCTCATCCAATAAGACTGGAGCTAGACTCAACATGTCTACCCCTGACCAATAAGACTGGATCTAGACTCAACATGTCTACCCCTGACCAATAAGACTGGATCTAGACTCAACATGTCTACCCCTGACCAATAAGACTGGATCTAGACTCAACATGTCTATCCCTGACCAATAAGACTGGATCTAGCCTCAACATGTCTATCCCTGACCAATAAGACTGTATCTAGTCTCAACATGTCTATCCCTGACCAATAAGACTGTATCTAGTCTCAACATGTCTATCCCTGACCAATAAGACTGGATCTAGACTCGACATGTCTGTCCATCATCCAATAAGACTGGAGCTAGACTCAACATGTCTATCCCTGACCAATAAGACTGCATCTAGACTCAACATGTCTACCCCTGACCAATAAGACTGGAGCTAGACTCAACATGTCTATCCCTGACCAATAAGACTGAAGCTAGACTCAACATGTCTACCCCTGACCAATAAGACTGGATCTAGACTCAACATGTCTACCCCTGACCAATAAGACTGCATCTAGACTCAACATGTCTATCCATCATCCAATAAGACTGGAGCTAGACTCAACATGTCTACCCCTGACCAATAAGACTGAAGCTAGACTCAACATGTCTATCCCTGACCAATAAGACTGGATCTAGACTCAACATGTCTACCCCTGACCAATAAGACTGGAGCTAGACTCAACATGTCTATCCCTGACCAATAAGACTGCATCTAGACTCAACATGTCTACCCCTGACCAATAAGACTGGAGCTAGACTCAACATGTCTATCCCTGACCAATAAGACTGCATCTAGACTCAACATGTCTATCCCTGACCAATAAGACTGCATCTAGACTCAACATGTTTACCCCTGACAAATAAGACTGGATCTAGACTCAACATGTCTACCCCTGACCAATAAGACTGGAGCTAGACTCAACATGTCTATCCCTGACCAATAAGACTGGAGCTAGACTCAACATGTCTACCCCTGACCAATAAGACTGGATCTAGCCTCAACATGTCTATCCCTGACCAATAAGACTGGATCTAGACTCAACATGTCTACCCCTGACCAATAAGACTGGAGCTAGACTCAACATGTCTACCCCTGACCAATAAGACTGGATCTAGACTCAACATGTCTATCCCTGACCAATAAGACTGCATCTAGACTCAACATGTCTATCCATCATCCAATAAGACTGGAGCTAGACTCAACATGTCTACCCCTGACCAATAAGACTGTATCTAGTCTCAACATGTCTACCCCTGACCAATAAGACTGGAGCTAGACTCAACGTGTCTATCCCTCATCCAATAAGACTGGAGCTAGACTCAACATGTCTACCCCTGACCAATAAGACTGGATCTAGACTCAACATAACTCTCAGTCAGTAGAAGTAGCAGCTGGTTTAATGGGCCGGTAGAGGCATGGCTCGGTGACCAATAAGACTGTATCTAGTCTCAACATGTCTATCCCTGACCAATAAGACGGCTCGGTGACTCCCCAATGAGTTTAAAATACTACCCCTGACCAATAAGACTGGATCTAGCCTCAACATGTCTACCCCTGACCAATAAGACTGTATCTAGCCTCAACATGTCTATCCCTGACCAATAAGACGGCTCGGTGACTCCCCAATGAGTTTAAAATACTACCCCTGACCAATAAGACTGGATCTAGCCTCAACATGTCTACCCCTGACCAATAAGACTGGATCTAGCCTCAACATGTCTATACCTGACCAATAAGACTGGATCTAGCCTCAACATGTCTACCCCTGACCAATAAGACGGCTCGGTGACTCTCCCCAATGAGTTTAAAATAGTCCTTCCCTTTGTTGTAATATTTCATTGTGTTTTTCTTGACAATAAACAAAAAACATATATACACACAACAATAGACAACTTAACATTTACAGACGTGAAATAGGCCTTCCACTGAACGTGCTTGCTCTTGTGTGAAATTAGCTCCTGTGGAAATTCATCATGGGTTTGAAGAAGGAACACAAACTGCAAACTCTTTCAACCCGGTCGCCAGAGGGAACGTGACGTTGGGGGGGCGGAAAAATCCAGCCGCATGTAGAGATAAAGAGACTATGACATCACTGCCAGGCTAAAAAAAAAACTTTTGTTTTAATATTTCATGTGCTCTAAAATGTCTGTCTGAACTCTTGTCCCAGCACACACACACACACACGCACATACACACACACACACACACACGCACACACACACTGTATAATTTTATAATTTTATATATACATATATAAAGGGTTTATCTACTATGCAATCCAGCTGTTAATCTGGCTGTCAATCCAGCTGTTAATCTGGCTGTCAATCCAGATGTTAATCTGGCTGTTCTGCGGGGTGATGGATAGAACCGGTTTATTAAGAGAGAGTTAATCATGTGTGTGTGTGTGTGTGTGTGTGTGTGTGTGTGTGTGTGTGTGTGTGTGTGTGTGTGTGTGAGACAGACATTCAGAGAGATACTTAGGGAAGTTTATGGGCTGGTCAGTGGGACAGTCTTGTAGAGTGGAAGATGAAAGATGGTAAGAAAAAAAGACAATGAAGAAAAGAGGTAAAGAGCTGTGTGTCGAGGTGTGATGAGAAGCACCTCCATAGACTAACCACTGTGTGTCGAGGTGGGATGAGAAGCACCTCCATAGATCAACCACTGTGTGTCGAGGTGGGATGAGAAGCACCTCCATAGATCAACCACTGTGTGTCGAGGTGGGATGAGAAGCACCTCCATAGATCAACCACTGTGTGTCGAGGTGGGATGAGAAGCACCTCCATAGATCAACCACTGTGTGTCGATCAACCAGGTGGGATGAGAAGCACCTCCATAGATCAACCACTGTGTGTCGAGGTGGGATGAGAAGCACCTCCCTCAACCACCATGGGATGACTAACCACTGTGTGTCGAGGTGGGATGAGAAGCACCTCCATAGATCAACCACTGTGTGTCGAGGTGGGATGAGCACCTCCAAGATCAACCACTGTGTGTCGAGGTGGGATGAGAAGCACCTCCCAACCACTGTGGGTGTCGATCAACCAGGTCGAGGTGGGATGAGAAGCACCTCCATAGACCAACCACTGTGTGTCGAGGTGGGATGAGAAGCACCTCCATAGACCAACCACTGTGTGTCGAGGTGGGATGAGAAGCACCTCCGTAGACCGACAACTGTGTGTCGAGGTGTGTGTGCGTGGGTGTGTGTGCGCGGGTGTGTGTGTGCATGTGCGCGTGCGTGTGTGTGTGTGTGTGTGTGTGTGTGTGTGTGTGTGTGTGTGTGTGTGTGAGAGCATGTGTAAGCATGTGTGAGTATGTGTGTGTGTGTGTGAGCGTGTGTGTGTGTGTGTGTGTGTGTGTGTGTGTGTGTGTGTGTGTGTGTGTGTGTGTGTGTCAAGTCCGTGTATGTGTGTGTGATAAACAGGATGTGTTTTGTTTTTGGTTCGCCAGACGGTTACTCCGTCCTCCTGCTGTGTCCTAACTCTAACCCACGGTCTGACATCAGAAACAAGCACAGTCATTCCTAACACAGGGTTTCTGTCATTGGGAATCTGTAATGACAAGTCTTTCATTTGTTTCCATTGAATGGACATGAAGCACTGATTGCTTTTCAAACGTCACTATTCAGGACTGAAGTAGTACAGGACTGTATTCCCCGTGTCTCAAGGTATGAGTGATGATCTAGGATCAGATTGTCCTTTTAGATCATAAGGGGCTAGATCCTAGATCAGCACTACTCTGAGTATTTCCAGAACAGATGATGTACTGTATGAGAGGCAGACAAGTCAGCTAGACGAGTCAGATGTCAGATGAGGAGAGGCAGACATGTCAGCCAGACGAGTCAGATGTCAGATGAGGAGAGGCAGACATGTCAGCCAGACGAGTCAGATGTCAGATGAGGAGAGGCAGACATGTCAGCCAGACGAGTCAGATGTCAGATGAGGAGAGGCAGACATGTCAGCCAGACGAGTCAGATGTCAGATGAGGAGAGGCAGACATGTCAGCCAGACGAGTCAGATGTCAGATGAGGAGAGGCAGACATGTCAGCCAGACGAGTCAGATGTCAGATGAGGAGAGGCAGACATGTCAGCCAGACGAGTCAGATGTCAGATGAGGAGAGGCAGACATGTCAGCCAGACGAGTCAGATGTCAGATGAGGAGAGGCAGACATGTCAGCCAGACGAGTCAGATGTCAGATGAGGAGAGACAGACATGTCAGCCAGACGAGTCAGATGTCAGATGAGGAGAGGCAGACATGTCAGCCAGACGAGTCAGATGTCAGATGAGGAGAGGCAGACATGTCAGCCAGACGAGTCAGATGTCAGATGAGGAGAGGCAGACATGTCAGCCAGACGAGTCAGATGTCAGATGAGGAGAGGCAGACATGTCAGCTAGACGAGTCAGATGTCAGATGAGGAGAGGCAGACATGTCAGCCAGACGAGTCAGATGTCAGATGAGGAGAGGCAGACATGTCAGCCAGACGAGTCAGATGTCAGATGAGGAGAGGCAGACATGTCAGCCAGACGAGTCAGATGTCAGATGAGGAGAGGCAGACATGTCAGCCAGACGAGTCAGATGTCAGATGAGGAGAGACAGACATGTCAGCCAGACGAGTCAGATGTCAGATAAGGAGAGGCAGACATGTCAGCCAGACGAGTCAGATGTCAGATGAGGAGAGGCAGACATGTCAGCCAGACGAGTCAGATGTCAGATGAGGAGAGGCAGACATGTCAGCCAGACGAGTCAGATGTCAGATGAGGAGAGGCAGACATGTCAGCCAGACGAGTCAGATGTCAGATGAGGAGAGGCAGACATGTCAGCCAGACGAGTCAGATGTCAGATGAGGAGAGGCAGACATGTCAGCCAGACGAGTCAGATGTCAGATGAGGAGAGGCAGACATGTCAGCCAGACGAGTCAGATGTCAGATGAGGAGAGGCAGACATGTCAGCCAGACGAGTCAGATGTCAGATGAGGAGAGGCAGACATGTCAGCCAGACGAGTCAGATGTCAGATGAGGAGAGGCAGACATGTCAGCCAGACGAGTCAGATGTCAGATGAGGAGAGGCAGACATGTCAGCCAGACGAGTCAGATGTCAGATGAGGAGAGGCAGACATGTCAGCCAGACGAGTCAGATGTCAGATGAGGAGAGACAGACATGTCAGCCAGACGAGTCAGATGTCAGATGAGGAGAGGCAGACATGTCAGCCAGACGAGTCAGATGTCAGATGAGGAGAGGCAGACATGTCAGCCAGACGAGTCAGATGTCAGATGAGGAGAGGCAGACATGTCAGCCAGACGAGTCAGATGTCAGATGAGGAGAGGCAGACATGTCAGCTAGACGAGTCAGATGTCAGATGAGGAGAGGCAGACATGTCAGCCAGACGAGTCAGATGTCAGATGAGGAGAGGCAGACATGTCAGCCAGACGAGTCAGATGTCAGATGAGGAGAGGCAGACATGTCAGGCAGACGAGTCAGATGTCAGATGAGGAGAGGCAGACATGTCAGCCAGACGAGTCAGATGTCAGATGAGGAGAGACAGACATGTCAGCCAGACGAGTCAGATGTCAGATGAGGAGAGGCAGACATGTCAGCTAGACGAGTCAGATGCCAGATGAGGAGAGGTAGACATGTCAGCCAGACGAGTCAGATGCCAGATGAGGAGAGACAGACATGTCAGCCAGACGAGTCAGATGTCAGATGAGGAGAGGCAGACATGTCAGCTAGACGAGTCAGATGCCAGATGAGGAGAAGTAGACATGTCAGCCAGACGAGTCAGATGCCAGATGAGGAGAGACAGACATGTCAGCCGGACGAGTCAGATGCCAGATGAGGAGAGGTAGACATGTCAGCCAGACGAGTCAGATGCCAGATGAGGAGAGACAGTCATGTCAGCTAGACGAGTCAGATGCCAGATGAGGAGAGACAGATATGTCAGCCAGACGAGTCAGATGTCAGATGAGGAGAGGCAGACATGTCAGCCAGACGAGTCAGATGCCAGATGAGGAGAGACAGACATGTCAGCCAGACGAGTCAGATGCCAGATGAGGAGAGGCAGACATGTCAGCCAGACGAGTCAGATGCCAGATGAGGAGAGGCAGACACGTCAGCCAGACGAGTAAGATCTAACCCTATGTTGTCTCACACCTGTTAAAGGCTAGCCTGGTCCAAGATCTGTCACGCCAAATAATGATGATAGGACTTGGCAAGACAGCACAAACTGATCTGGGACCAGACTAGTTAAAGGCCAGATCAAACCGATCTGGGACCAGATCAAACCAATCTGGGGTCAGGCTAGTTAAAGGCCAGATCAAACCGATCTGGGACCAGGTTAGTTAAAGGCCAGATCAAACCAATCTGGGATCAGGCTAGTTAAAGGCCAGATCAAACCGATCTGGGACCAGATCAAACCGATCTGGGATTAGGCTAGTTAAAGGCCAGATCAAACCGGTCTGGGATCAGGCTAGTTAAAGGCCAGATCAAACCGATCTGGGACCAGGTTAGTTAAAGGCCAGATCAAACCGATCTGGGACCAGGTTAGTTAAAGGCCAGATCAAACCGATCTGGGACCAGGTTAGTTAAAGGCCAGATCAAACCGATCTGAGACCAGATCAAACCGGTCTGGGATCAGGCTAGTTAAAGGCCAGATCAAACCGGTCTGGGATCAGGCTAGTTAAAGGCCAGATCAAACCGATCTGGGACCAGGTTAGTTAAAGGCCAGATCAAACCGATCTGGGATCTGGCTAGTTAAAGGCCAGATCAAACCGATCTGGGACCAGGTTAGTTAAAGGCCAGATGAAACCGGTCTGGGACCAGGTTAGTTAAAGGCCAGATCGTTGCAAATAGAAACCCAGCATCGTTACTGTATTTAACTAGGCAAGTCAGTTAAGAACAAATTCTTATGTACAATGACGGCCTACACCGGCAAACCCGGACAATGCTGGGCCAATTGGGCACCGCCCTATGGGATTCCCAATCACGGCCCGTTGTGATACAGCCTGGAATCGAACCAGGATCTGTTTTGACTGCAGTGCCTTAGACCGCCGCGCCACCCGGGAGCTCTATAGAGGCATTCAGGCCATTGGGTTCTCTCCTCTCTCTATCCTGTGATGCTTCCATCCTCTATGTTCCCTCATAAAGACTCCCATACCTTCAATAATTCATTGCACAATCTCCGCCCCATTGCTCTCAGCCTCGCTCAGCTCTGAGAGGAACAACCCTATGAGCCCTGAGAGGAACACTCCCCATTAGGTCCTCAGTGCTGAGAGAAACACTCCCCACTAGGTCCTCAGTGCTGAGAGAAACACTCCCCATTAGGTCCTCAGTGCTGACAGAAACACTCCCCACTAGGTCCTCAGTGCTGACAGAAACACTCCCCATTAGGTCCTCAGTGTTGAGAAACACTCCCCACTAGGTCCTCAGTGCTGAGAGAAACACTCCCCATTAGGTCCCCAGTGCTGAGAGAAACACTACCCACTAGGTCCTCCGTGCTGAGAGAAACACTCCCCACTAGGTCCTCAGTGCTGAGAGAAACACTCCCCACTAGGTCCTCAGTGCTGAGAGAAACACTCCCCATTAGGTCCTCAGTGTTGAGAAACACTCCCCATTAGGTCCTCAGTGCTGAGAGAAACACTCCCCACTAGGTCCTCAGTGCTGAGAGAAACACTCCCCACTAGGTCCTCAATGCTGAGAGAAACACTCCCCATTAGGTCCTCAGTGCTGAGAGAAACACTACCCACTAGGTCCTCAGTGCTGAGAGAAACACTCCCCACTAGGTCCTCAGTGCTGAGAGAAACACTCCCCATTAGGTCCGCAGTGCTGAGAGAAACACTCCCCACTAGGTCCTCAGTGCTGAGAGAAACATCAGATGATGTTTCATGCTTCTACACCTGCATTGCTTGCTGTTTGGGGTTTTAGGCTGGGTTTCTGTACAGCACTTTGAGATATCAGCTGATGTACGAAGGGCTATATAAATACATTTGATTTGATGATGTTTATACCAGTGTTCATTTTAACACTCTTTTAGATTAAGTCATTTTAAATAATATATCATTATGTCTTAGTCACATTTTTATCTTTTGAATAATGATTTAGTCTAGCTATTGTCCAAATAGTGGTCCATTTTAGTCAACTTTCATTTTAGACACATTAAATTTGTATTGCCTCATTAGCCTTTAGTAAACATAAATCACTGACTTCCATGTGTACAAATACACATAGTCTTGTCCTACCAACATATTGTTCTGCATAACATCCTATTATCTTCCCAACAGCAGAAATATGACAAACATTTACGAGAATAATATTATATGATCTGGCCATGTAATTGGCCTAATTCAGTTTACATAGAAATTACATACATACCATACAGCCACACACAATCAGAGAGTGAGAGAGAGATTACACAGATCCACAAAGAATTCAAAAACAAACCCAATATGGTTAAACTCCCATAACGACTGGGTGAAATACTACAGTGTGTCATCACAGCAGCAAGATTTGTGACCTGTTGCCACAAGAAAAGGTCAACCAGTGAAGAACAGTGAACTATGTTCACGTCATTACAACACACATTTGAAATGTCTTTATTATTTTGGAACTTTTGGAAGTGTAATGTTTACTGTACATTATTTATTGTTTATTTCACAAAGTGTTTATTATCTATTTCACTTGCTTTGAGAAGTTATTTACCCAGTCAGATATAGAGGAGTTATTAACCCAGTCAGATATAGCGGGGTTATTAACCCAGTCAGATATAGAGGAGTTATTAACCCAGTCAGATATAGAGGGGTTATTAACCCAGTCAGATATAGAGGGGTTATTAACCCAGTCAGATATAGAGGAGTTATTAACCCAGTCAGATATAGAGGAGTTATTAACCCAGTCAGATATAGAGGAGTTATTTCCCAGTCAGATATAGAGGGGTTATTTACCCAGTCAGAGGAGTTATTAACCCAGTCAGATATAGAGGAGTTATTAACCCAGTCAGATATAGAGGAGTTATTTACCCAGTCAGAGGAGTTATTAACCCAGTCAGATATAGAGGAGTTATTAACCCAGTCAGATATAGAGGAGTTATTTACCCAGTCAGATATAGAGGAGTTATTAACCCAGTCAGATATAGAGGGGTTATTTACCCCGTCAGGTATAGAGGAGTTATTAACCCAGTCAGATATAGAGGCGTTATTTACCCAGCTAGATATAGAGGGGTTATTTACCCAGTCAGAGGAGTTATTAACCCAGTCAGATATAGAGGAGTTATTTACCCAGTCAGATATAGAGGAGTTATTAACCCAGTCAGATATAGAGGGGTTATTTACCCCGTCAGGTATAGAGATGTTATTAACCCAGTCAGATATAGAGGAGTTATTTACCCAGTCAGATATAGAGGAGTTATTAACCCAGTCAGATATAGAGGCGTTATTTACCCAGCCAGATATAGAGGGGTTATTTACCCAGTCGGAGGAGTTATTAACCCAGTCAGATATAGAGGAGTTATTTACCAGTCAGATATAGAGGAGTTATTAACCCAGTCAGATATAGAGGGGTTATTTACCCAGTCAGATATAGAGGAGTTATTAACCCAGTCAGATATAGAGGAGTTATTAACCCAGTCAGATATAGAGGAGTTATTTACCCAGTCAGAGGAGTTATTAACCCAGTCAGATATAGAGGAGTTATTTACCCAGTCAGATATAGAGGAGTTATTAACTCAGTCAGATATAGAGGAGTTATTAACCCAGTCAGATATAGAGGAGTTATTAACCCAGTCAGATATAGAGGAGTTATTAACCCAGTCAGATATAGAGGAGTTATTAACCCAGTCAGAGGAGTTATTAACCCAGTCAGATATAGAGGAGTTATTTACTCAGTCAGATATAGAGGAGTTATTACCCAGTCAGATATAGAGGAGTTATTAACCCAGTCAGAGGAGTTATTAACCCAGTCAGATATAGAGGAGTTATTAACCCAGTCAGATATAGAGGGGTTATTAACCCAGTCAGTTATATAGGAGTTATTAACCCAGTCAGATATAGAGGAGTTATTAACCCAGTCAGATATAGAGGAGTTATTAACCCAGTCAGATATAGAGGAGTTATTAACCCAGTCAGATATAGAGGAGTTATGAACCCAGTCAGATATAGAGGAGTAATTTACCCAGTCAGATATAGAGGAGTTATTAACCCAGTCAGATATAGAGGAGTTATTTACCCAGTCAGATATAGAGGAGTTATTTACCCAGTCAGATATAGAGGAGTTATTAACCCAGTCAGATATAGAGGGGTTATTAACCCAGTCAGATATAGAGGAGTTATGAACCCAGTCAGATATAGAGGAGTAATTTACCCAGTCAGATATAGAGGAGTTATTAACCCAGTCAGATATAGAGGAGTTATTTACCCAGTCAGATATAGAGGAGTTATTTACCCAGTCAGATATAGAGGAGTTATTAACCCAGTCAGATATAGAGGGGTTATTAACCCAGTCAGATATAGAGGAGTTATTAACCCAGTCAGATATAGAGGAGTTATTAACCCAGTCAGATATAGAGGAGTTATTTACCCAGTCAGAGGAGTTATTAACCCAGTCAGATATAGAGGAGTTATTTACCCAGTCAGATATAGAGGAGTTATTAACCCAGTCGGAGGAGTTATTAACCCAGTCAGATATAGAGGAGTTATTAACCCAGTCAGATATAGAGGAGTTATCAACCCATTCAGATATAGAGGAGTTATTAACCCAGTCAGATATAGAGGGGTTATTAACCCAGTCAGATATAGAGGAGTTATGAACCCAGTCAGATATAGAGGAGTAATTTACCCAGTCAGATATAGAGGATTTATTAACCCAGTCAGATATAGAGGAGTTATTAACCCAGTCAGATATAGAGGAGTTATTAACCCAGTCGGAGGAGTTATTAACCCAGTCAGATATAGAGGAGTTATTAACCCAGTCAGATATAGAGGGGTTATTAACCCAGTCAGATATAGAGGAGTTATTAACCCAGTCAGATATAGAGGAGTTATTAACCCAGTCAGATATAGAGGAGTTATTTACCCAGTCAGATATAGAGGAGTTATTTACCCAGTCAGATATAGAGGAGTTATCTACCCAGTCAGATATAGAGGAGTTATTAACCCAGTCAGATATAGAGGAGTTATTAACCCAGTCAGATATAGAGGAGTTATTAACCCAGTCAGATATAGAGGAGTTATTAACCCAGTCAGATATAGAGGAGTTATTAACCCAGTCAGATATAGAGGAGTTATTAACCCAGTCAGATATAGAGGGGTTATTTACCCAGTCAGAGGAGTTATTAACCCAGTCAGATATAGAGGAGTTATTTACCCAGTCAGATATAGAGGAGTTATTAACCCAGTCGGAGGAGTTATTAACCCAGTCAGATATAGAGGAGTTATTAACCCAGTCAGATATAGAGGAGTTATCAACCCATTCAGATATAGAGGAGTTATTAACCCAGTCAGATATAGAGGGGTTATTAACCCAGTCAGATATAGAGGAGTTATGAACCCAGTCAGATATAGAGGAGTAATTTACCCAGTCAGATATAGAGGAGTTATTAACCCAGTCAGATATAGAGGAGTTATTTACCCAGTCAGATATAGAGGAGTTATTTACCCAGTCAGATATAGAGGAGTTATTAACCCAGTCAGATATAGAGGGGTTATTAACCCAGTCAGATATAGAGGAGTTATTAACCCAGTCAGATATAGAGGAGTTATTAACCCAGTCAGATATAGAGGAGTTATTAACCCAGTCAGATATAGAGGAGTTATTAACCCAGTCAGATATAGAGGAGTTATTAACCCAGTCAGATATACAGGAGGTATTAACCCAGTCAGATATAGAGGAGTTATTAACCCAGTAAGATATAGAGGAGTTATTAACCCAGTCAGATATAGAGGAGTTATTAACCCAGTCAAATATAGAGGAGTTATTTACCCAGTCAGAGGAGTTATTAACCCAGTCAGATATAGAGGAGTTATTTACCCAGTCAGATATAGAGGAGTTATTAACTCAGTCAGATATAGAGGAGTTATTAACCCAGTCAGATATAGAGGAGTTATTAACCCAGTCAGATATAGAGGAGTTATTAACACAGTCAGATATAGAGGGGTTATTTACCCAGTCAGAGGAGTTATTAACCCAGTCAGATATAGAGGAGTTATTTACCCAGTCAGATATAGAGGAGTTATTAACCCAGTCAGATATAGAGGAGTTATTTACCCAGTCAGATATAGAGGAGTTATTAACCCAGTCAGATATAGAGGAGTTATTAACCCAGTCAGATATAGAGGAGTTATTTACCCAGTCAGATATAGAGGAGTTATTAACCCAGTCAGATATAGAGGAGTTATTTACCCAGTCAGATATACAGGAGTTATTAACCCAGTCAGATATAGAGGAGTTATTAACCCAGTCAGATATAGAGGAGTTATTAACCCAGTCAGATATAGAGGAGTTATTAACCCAGTCAGATATAGAGGAGTTATTAACCCAGTCAGATATAGAGGAGTTATTAACCCAGTCAGATATAGAGGAGTTATTTACCCAGTCAGTCAGAGGAGTTATTAACCCAGTCAGATATAGAGGAGTTATTTACCCAGTCAGATATAGAGGAGTTATTAACCCAGTCGGATAGAGGAGTTATTAACCCAGTCAGATATAGAGGAGTTATTAACCCAGTCAGATATAGAGGAGTTATCAACCCATTCAGATATAGAGGAGTTATTAACCCAGTCAGATATAGAGGAGTTATTAACCCAGTCAGATATAGAGGAGTTATGAACCCAGTCAGATATAGAGGAGTAATTTACCCAGTCAGATATAGAGGATTTATTAACCCAGTCAGATATAGAGGAGTTATTAACCCAGTCAGATATAGAGGAGTTATTAACCCAGTCAGATATAGAGGAGTTATTAACCCAGTCAGATATAGAGGAGTTATTAACCCAGTCAGATATAGAGGGGTTATTAACCCAGTCAGATATAGAGGAGTTATTAACCCAGTCAGATATAGAGGAGTTATTAACCCAGTCAGATATAGAGGAGTTATTTACCCAGTCAGATATAGAGGAGTTATTTACCCAGTCAGATATAGAGGAGTTATCTACCCAGTCAGATATAGAGGAGTTATTAACCCAGTCAGATATAGAGGAGTTATTAACCCAGTCAGATATAGAGGAGTTATTAACCCAGTCAGATATAGAGGAGTTATTAACCCAGTCAGATATAGAGGAGTTATTAACCCAGTCAGATATAGAGGAGTTATTAACCCAGTCAGATATAGAGGGGTTATTTACCCAGTCAGAGGAGTTATTAACCCAGTCAGATATAGAGGAGTTATTTACCCAGTCAGATATAGAGGAGTTATTAACCCAGTCGGAGGAGTTATTAACCCAGTCAGATATAGAGGAGTTATTAACCCAGTCAGATATAGAGGAGTTATCAACCCATTCAGATATAGAGGAGTTATTAACCCAGTCAGATATAGAGGGGTTATTAACCCAGTCAGATATAGAGGAGTTATGAACCCAGTCAGATATAGAGGAGTAATTTACCCAGTCAGATATAGAGGAGTTATTAACCCAGTCAGATATAGAGGAGTTATTTACCCAGTCAGATATAGAGGAGTTATTTACCCAGTCAGATATAGAGGAGTTATTAACCCAGTCAGATATAGAGGAGTTATTAACCCAGTCAGATATAGAGGAGTTATTAACCCAGTCAGATATAGAGGAGTTATTAACCCAGTCAGATATAGAGGAGTTATTAACCCAGTCAGATATAGAGGAGTTATTAACCCAGTCAGATATAGAGGAGTTATTAACCCAGTCAGATATAGAGGAGTTATTAACCCAGTCAGATATAGAGGAGTTATTAACCCAGTCAGATATAGAGGAGTTATTAACCCAGTCAGATATAGAGGAGTTATTAACAGTCCAGTCAAATATAGAGGAGTTATTTACCCAGTCAGAGGAGTTATTAACCCAGTCAGATATAGAGGAGTTATTTACCCAGTCAGATATAGAGGAGTTATTAACTCAGTCAGATATAGAGGAGTTATTAACCCAGTCAGATATAGAGGAGTTATTAACCCAGTCAGATATAGAGGAGTTATTAACACAGTCAGATATAGAGGGGTTATTTACCCAGTCAGAGGAGTTATTAACCCAGTCAGATATAGAGGAGTTATTTACCCAGTCAGATATAGAGGAGTTATTAACCCAGTCAGATATAGAGGAGTTATTTACCCAGTCAGATATAGAGGAGTTATTAACCCAGTCAGATATAGAGGAGTTATTAACCCAGTCAGATATAGAGGAGTTATTTACCCAGTCAGATATAGAGGAGTTATTAACCCAGTCAGATATAGAGGAGTTATTTACCCAGTCAGATATACAGGAGTTATTAACCCAGTCAGATATAGAGGAGTTATTTACCCAGTCAGATATAGAGGAGTTATTAACCCAGTCAGATATAGAGGGGTTATTAACCCAGTCAGATATAGAGGAGTTATTAACCCAGTCAGATATAGAGGAGTTATTAACCCAGTCAGATATAGAGGAGTTATTTACCCAGTCAGAGGAGTTATTAACCCAGTCAGATATAGAGGAGTTATTTACCCAGTCAGATATAGAGGAGTTATTAACCCAGTCGGAGGAGTTATTAACCCAGTCAGATATAGAGGAGTTATTAACCCAGTCAGATATAGAGGAGTTATTAACCCATTCAGATATAGAGGAGTTATTAACCCAGTCAGATATAGAGGAGTTATTAACCAAGTCAGATATAGAGGAGTTATTAACCCAGTCAGATATAGAGGAGTTATTAACCCAGTCAGATATAGATAGGTTATTAACCCAGTCAGATATAGAGGAGTTATTAACCCAGTCAGATATAGAGGAGTTATTTACCCAGTCAGATATAGAGGAGTTATTAACCCAGTCAGATATAGAGGAGTTATTTACCCAGTCAGATATAGAGGAGTTATTAACCCAGTCAGATATAGAGGAGTTATTAACCCAGTCAGATATAGAGGAGTTATTAACCCAGTCAGATATAGAGGAGTTATTAACCCAGTCAGATATAGAGGAGTTATTAACCAGTCAGATATAGAGGAGTTCAGTCAGATATAGAGGAGTTATTAACCCAGTCAGATATAGAGGAGTTATTAACCCAGTCAGATATAGAGGAGTTATTAACCCAGTCAGATATAGAGGGGTTATTTACCCAGTCAGAGGAGTTATTAACCCAGTCAGATATAGAGGAGTTATTTACCCAGTCAGATATAGAGGAGTTATTAACCCAGTCAGATATAGAGGAGTTATTAACCCAGTCAGATATAGAGGAGTTATTAACCCAGTCAGATATAGAGGAGTTATCAACCCATTCAGATATAGAGGAGTTATTAACCCAGTCAGATATAGAGGAGTTATTAACCCAGTCAGATATAGAGGAGTTATTTACCCAGTCAGATATAGAGGAGTTATTAACCCAGTCAGATATAGAGGAGTTATTAACCCAGTCAGATATAGAGGGGTTATTAACCCAGTCAGATATAGAGGAGTTATTAACCCAGTCAGATATAGAGGAGTTATTTACCCAGTCAGATATAGAGGAGTTATTAACCCAGTCAGAGGAGTTATTTACCCAGTCAGATATAGGAGTTATTTACCCAGTCAGATATAGAGGAGTTATTAACCCAGTCAGATATAGAGGAGTTATTAACCCAGTCAGATATAGAGGAGTTATTAACCCAGTCAGATATAGAGGAGTTATTAACCCAGTCAGATATAGAGGAGTTATTTACCCAGTCAGAGGAGTTATTAACCCAGTCAGATATAGAGGAGTTATTTACCCAGTCAGATATAGAGGAGTTATTAACCCAGTCAGATATAGGAGTTATTAACCCAGTCAGATATAGAGGAGTTATTAACCCAGTCAGATATAGAGGAGTTATTAACCCATTCAGATATAGAGGAGTTATTAACCCAGTCAGATATAGAGGGTTATTAACCCAGTCAGATATAGAGGAGTTATGAACCCAGTCAGATATAGAGGAGTTATTTACCCAGTCAGATATAGAGGAGTTATTAACCCAGTCAGATATAGAGGAGTTATTAACCCAGTCAGATATAGAGGAGTTATTAACCCAGTCGGAGGAGTTATTAACCCAGTCAGATATAGAGGAGTTATTAACCCAGTCAGATATAGAGGAGTTATTAACCCAGTCAGATATAGAGGAGTTATTAACCCAGTCAGATATAGAGGAGTTATTAACCCAGTCAGATATAGAGGAGTTATTAACCCAGTCAGATATAGAGGAGTTATTTACCCAGTCAGAGGAGTTATTAACCCAGTCAGATATAGAGGAGTTATTTACCCAGTCAGATATAGAGGAGTTATTAACCCAGTCAGAGGAGTTATTAACCCAGTCAAATATAGAGGAGTTATTAACCCAGTCAGATATAGAGGAGTTATTAACCCATTCAGATATAGAGGAGTTATTAACCCAGTCAGATATAGAGGGAGTTATTAACCCAGTCAGATATAGAGGAGTTATTAACCCAGTCAGATATAGAGGAGTTATTAACCCAGTCAGATATAGAGGAGTTATTAACCCAGTCAGATATAGAGGAGTTATTTACCCAGTCAGATATAGAGGAGTTATTTACCCAGTCAGATATAGAGGAGTTATTAACCCAGTCAGATATAGAGGAGTTATTAACCCAGTCAGATATAGAGGAGTTATTAACCCAGTCAGATATAGAGGAGTTATTAACCCAGTCAGATATAGAGGAGTTATTAACCCAGTCAGATATAGAGGAGTTATTAACCCAGTCAGATATAGAGGAGTTATTAACCCAGTCAGATATACAGGAGGTATTAACCCAGTCAGATATAGAGGAGTTATTAACCCAGTCAGATATAGAGGAGTTATTAACCCAGTCAGATATAGAGGAGTTATTAACCCAGTCAAATATAGAGGAGTTATTTACCCAGTCAGAGGAGTTATTAACCCAGTCAGATATAGAGGAGTTATTTACCCAGTCAGATATAGAGGAGTTATTAACTCAGTCAGATATAGAGGAGTTATTAACCCAGTCAGATATAGAGGAGTTATTAACCCAGTCAGATATAGAGGAGTTATTTACCCAGTCAGATATAGAGGAGTTATTAACCCAGTCAGATATAGAGGAGTTATTTACCCAGTCAGATATAGAGGAGTTATTAACCCAGTCAGATATAGAGGAGTTATTAACCCAGTCAGATATAGAGGAGTTATTAACCCAGTCAGATATAGAGGTCAGATTATTAACCCAGTCAGATATAGAGGAGTTATTACCCAGTCAGATATAGAGGAGTTATTAACCCAGTCAGATATAGAGGAGTTATTTACCCAGTCAGATATAGAGGAGTTATTTACCCAGTCAGATATAGAGGAGTTATTAACCCAGTCAGATATAGAGGAGTTATTAACCCAGTCAGATATAGAGGTTATTAACCCAGTTATTAACCCAGTCAGATATAGAGGAGTTATGAACCCAGTCAGATATAGAGGAGTTATTTACCCAGTCAGATATAGAGGAGTTATTAACCCAGTCAGATATAGAGGAGTTATTTACCCAGTCAAATATAGAGGAGTTATTTACCCAGTCAGATATAGAGGAGTTATTAACCCAGTCAGATATAGATGGGTTATTAACCCAGTCAGATATAGAGGAGTTATTAACCCAGTCAGATATAGAGGAGTTGTTAACCCAGTCAGATATAGAGGAGTTATTTACCCAGTCAGATATAGAGGAGTTATTAACTCAGTCAGATATAGAGGAGTTATTAACCCAGTCAGATATAGAGGAGTTATTAACCCAGTCAGATATAGAGGAGTTATTACCCAGTCAGATATAGAGGAGTTATTAACCCAGTCAGATATAGAGGAGTTATTAACCCAGTCAATATAGAGGAGTTATTTACCCAGTCAGAGGAGTTATTAACCCAGTCAGATATAGAGGAGTTATTAACCCAGTCAGATATAGAGGAGTTATTAACTCAGTCAGATATAGAGGAGTTATTAACCCAGTCAGATATAGAGGAGTTATTAACCCAGTCAGATATAGAGGAGTTATTTACCCAGTCAGATATAGAGGAGTTATTAACCCAGTCAGATATAGAGGAGTTATTTACCCAGTCAGATATAGAGGAGTTATTAACCCAGTCAGATATAGAGGAGTTATTAACCCAGTCAGATATAGAGGAGTTATTTACCCAGTCAGATATAGAGGAGTTATTAACCCAGTCAGATATAGAGGAGTTATTTACCCAGTCAGATATAGAGGAGTTATTAACCCAGTCAGATATAGAGGAGTTATTTACCCAGTCAGATATAGAGGAGTTATTAACCCAGTCAGATATAGAGGAGTTATTAACCAGTCAGTCAGATATAGAGGGTTATTAACCCAGTCAGATATAGAGGAGTTATGAACCCAGTCAGATATAGAGGAGTTATTAACTCAGTCAGATATAGAGGAGTTATTAACCCAGTCAGATATAGAGGAGTTATTTACCCAGTCAGATATAGAGGAGTTATTAACCCAGTCAGATATAGAGGAGTTATTAACCCAGTCAGATATAGAGGAGTTATTAACCCAGTCAGATATAGAGGAGTTATTAACCCAGTCAGATATAGAGGAGTTATTAACCCAGTCAGATATAGAGGAGTTATTTACCCAGTCAGAGGAGTTATTAACCCAGTCAGATATAGAGGAGTTATTTACCCAGTCAGATATAGAGGAGTTATTAACCCAGTCAGAGGAGTTATTAACCCAGTCAAATATAGAGGAGTTATTAACCCAGTCAGATATAGAGGAGTTATTAACCCAGTCAGATATAGAGGAGTTATTAACCCAGTCAGATATAGAGGAGTTATTAACCCAGTCAGATATAGAGGAGTTATTAACCCAGTCAGATATAGAGGAGTTATTTACCCAGTCAGATATAGAGGAGTTATTAACCCAGTCAGATATAGAGGAGTTATTTACCCAGTCAGATATAGAGGAGTTATTACCCAGTCAGATATAGAGGAGTTATTAACCCAGTCAGATATAGAGGAGTTATTAACCCAGTCAGATATAGAGGAGTTAT
The DNA here is from genome assembly GCF_034236695.1 of Oncorhynchus nerka. Taxonomy (NCBI): domain Eukaryota; kingdom Metazoa; phylum Chordata; class Actinopteri; order Salmoniformes; family Salmonidae; genus Oncorhynchus; species Oncorhynchus nerka. Next base: position 9,592,265 of record NC_088412.1, on the reverse strand, counting down.
TTACCCAGTCAGATATAGAGGAGTTATTAACCCAGTCAGATATAGAGGGGTTATTAACCCAGTCAGATATAGAGGAGTTATTAACCCAGTCAGATATAGAGGAGTTATTAACCCAGTCAGATATAGAGGAGTTATTTACCCAGTCAGAGGAGTTATTAACCCAGTCAGATATAGAGGAGTTACCAGTCAGATATAGAGGAGTTTTACCCAGTCAGATATAGAGGAGTTATTAACCCAGTCAGATATAGAGGAGTTATTAACCCAGTCAGATATAGAGGAGTTATTAACCCAGTCAGATATAGAGGAGTTATTAACCCAGTCAGATATAGAGGAGTTATTAACCCAGTCAGATATAGAGGAGTTATTAACCCAGTCAGATATAGAGGAGTTATTAACCCAGTCAGATATAGAGGAGTTATTACCCAGTCAGATATAGAGGAGTTAGTCAGTCAGATATAGAGGAGTTATTAACCCAGTCAGATATAGAGGAGTTATTAACCCAGTCAGATATAGAGGAGTTATTAACCCAGTCAGATATAGAGGAGTTATTACCCAGTCAGATATAGAGGAGTTATTAACCCAGTCAGATATAGAGGAGTTATTAACCCAGTCAGATATAGAGGAGTTATTAACCCAGTCAGATATAGAGGAGTTATTAACCCAGTCAGATATAGAGGAGTTATTAACCCAGTCAGATATAGAGGAGTTATTAACCCAGTCAGATATAGAGGAGTTATTAACCCAGTCAGATATAGAGGAGTTATTAACCCAGTCAGATATAGAGGAGTTATTAACCCAGTCAGATATAGAGGGGTTATTTACCCAGTCAGAGGAGTTATTAACCCAGTCAGATATAGAGGAGTTATTTACCCAGTCAGATATAGAGGAGTTATTAACCCAGTCGGAGGAGTTATTAACCCAGTCAGATATAGAGGAGTTATTAACCCAGTCAGATATAGAGGAGTTATCAACCCATTCAGATATAGAGGAGTTATTAACCCAGTCAGATATAGAGGAGTTATTAACCCAGTCAGATATAGAGGAGTTATTTACCCAGTCAGATATAGAGGAGTTATTTACCCAGTCAGATATAGAGGAGTTATTAACCCAGTCAGATATAGAGGGGTTATTAACCCAGTCAGATATAGAGGAGTTATTAACCCAGTCAGATATAGAGGAGTTATTAACCCAGTCAGATATAGAGGAGTTATTAACCCAGTCAGATATAGAGGAGTTATTTACCCAGTCAGATATAGAGGAGTTATTTACCCAGTCAGATATAGAGGAGTTATTAACCCAGTCAGATATAGAGGGGTTATTAACCCAGTCAGATATAGAGGAGTTATTAACCCAGTCAGATATAGAGGAGTTATTAACCCAGTCAGATATAGAGGAGTTATTTACCCAGTCAGAGGAGTTATTAACCCAGTCAGATATAGAGGAGTTATTTACCCAGTCAGATATAGAGGAGTTATTAACCCAGTCAGATATAGAGGAGTTATTAACCCAGTCAGATATAGAGGAGTTATTAACCCAGTCAGATATAGAGGAGTTATTAACCCAGTCAGATATAGAGGAGTTATTAACCCAGTCAGATATAGAGGGGTTATTAACCCAGTCAGATATAGAGGAGTTATGAACCCAGTCAGATATAGAGGAGTAATTTACCCAGTCAGATATAGAGGAGTTATTAACCCAGTCAGATATAGAGGAGTTATTAACCCAGTCAGATATAGAGGAGTTATTAAGCAGTCAGATATAGAGGAGTTATTAACCCAGTCAGATATAGAGGAGTTATTAACCCAGTCAGATATAGAGGGTTATTAACCCAGTCAGATATAGAGGAGTTATTAACCCAGTCAGATATAGAGGAGTTATTAACCCAGTCAGATATAGAGGAGTTATTAACCCAGTCAGATATAGAGGGGTTATTTACCCAGTCAGATATAGAGGAGTTATTAACCCAGTCGGAGGAGTTATTAACCCAGTCAGATATAGAGGAGTTATTAACCCAGTCAGATATAGAGGAGTTATTAACCCAGTCAGATATAGAGGAGTTATTAACCCAGTCAGATATAGAGGAGTTATTAACCCAGTCAGATATAGAGGAGTTATTACCCAGTCAGATATAGAGGAGTTATTACCCAGTCAGATATAGAGGAGTTATTAACCCAGTCAGATATAGAGGAGTTATTTACCCAGTCAGATATAGAGGAGTTATTTACCCAGTCAGATATAGAGGAGTTATTAACCCAGTCAGATATAGAGGAGTTATTAACCCAGTCAGATATAGAGGAGTTATTAACCCAGTCAGATATAGAGGAGTTATTAACCCAGTCAGATATAGAGGAGTTATTAACCCAGTCAGATATAGAGGAGTTATTAACCCAGTCAGATATAGAGGAGTTATTAACCCAGTCAGATATAGAGGAGTTATTAACCCAGTCAGATATAGAGGGGTTATTAACCCAGTCAGATATAGAGGAGTTATTAACCCAGTCAGATATAGAGGAGTTATTAACCCAGTCAGATATAGAGGAGTTATTTACCCAGTCAGAGGAGTTATTAACCCAGTCAGATATAGAGGAGTTATTTACCCAGTCAGATATAGAGGAGTTATTAACTCAGTCAGATATAGAGGAGTTATTAACCCAGTCAGATATAGAGGAGTTATTAACCCAGTCAGATATAGAGGAGTTATTAACACAGTCAGATATAGAGGGGTTATTTACCCAGTCAGAGGAGTTATTAACCCAGTCAGATATAGAGGAGTTATTAACCCAGTCAGATATAGAGGAGTTATTAACCCAGTCAGATATAGAGGAGTTATTTACCCAGTCAGATATAGAGGAGTTATTAACCCAGTCAGATATAGAGGAGTTATTAACCCAGTCAGATATAGAGGAGTTATTAACCCAGTCAGATATAGAGGAGTTATTAACCCAGTCAGATATAGAGGAGTTATTAACCCAGTCAGATATAGAGGAGTTATTAACCCAGTCAGATATAGAGGAGTTATTACCCAGTCAGATATAGAGGAGTTATTTACCCAGTCAGATATAGAGGAGTTATTAACCCAGTCAGATATAGAGGGTTATTAACCCAGTCAGATATAGAGGAGTTATTAACCCAGTCAGATATAGAGGAGTTATTAACCCAGTCAGATATAGAGGAGTTATTAACCCAGTCAGATATAGAGGAGTTATTTACCCAGTCAGATATAGAGGAGTTATTTACCCAGTCAGATATAGAGGAGTTATTAACCCAGTCAGATATAGAGGGGTTATTAACCCAGTCAGATATAGAGGAGTTATTAACCCAGTCAGATATAGAGGAGTTATTAACCCAGTCAGATATAGAGGAGTTATTTACCCAGTCAGAGGAGTTATTAACCCAGTCAGATATAGAGGAGTTATTTACCCAGTCAGATATAGAGGAGTTATTAACCCAGTCAGATATAGAGGAGTTATTAACCCAGTCAGATATAGAGGAGTTATTAACCCAGTCAGATATAGAGGAGTTATTAACCCAGTCAGATATAGAGGAGTTATTAACCCAGTCAGATATAGAGGAGTTATTAACCCAGTCAGATATAGAGGAGTTATTAACCCAGTCAGATATAGAGGAGTTATTTACCCAGTCAGATATAGAGGAGTTATTAACCCAGTCAGATATAGAGGAGTTATTAACCCAGTCAGATATAGAGGAGTTATTTACCCAGTCAGATATAGTTATTAACCCAGTCAGATATAGAGGAGTTATTTACCCAGTCAGATATAGAGGAGTTATTTACCCAGTCAGATATAGAGGAGTTATTAACCCAGTCAGATATAGAGGAGTTATTAACCCAGTCAGATATAGAGGAGTTATTAACCCAGTCAGATATAGAGGAGTTATTAACCCAGTCAGATATAGAGGAGTTATTAACCCAGTCAGATATAGAGGAGTTATTAACCCAGTCAGATATAGAGGAGTTATTAACCCAGTCAGATATAGAGGAGTTATTAACCCAGTCAGATATAGAGGAGTTATTTACCCAGTCAGAGGAGTTATTAACCCAGTCAGATATAGAGGAGTTATTTACCCAGTCAGATATAGAGGAGTTATTAACCCAGTCAGATATAGAGGAGTTATTAACCCAGTCAGATATAGAGGAGTTATTAACCCAGTCAGATATAGTCAGATATAGAGGAGTTATTAACCCAGTCAGATATAGAGGAGTTATTAACCCAGTCAGATATAGAGGAGTTATTAACCCAGTCAGATATAGAGGAGTTATTAACCCAGTCAGATATAGAGGAGTTATTTACCCAGTCAGATATAGAGGAGTTATTAACCCAGTCAGATATAGAGGAGTTATTAACCCAGTCAGATATAGAGGAGTTATTTTACCCAGTCAGATATAGAGGAGTTATTAACCCAGTCAGATATAGAGGAGTTATTAACCCAGTCAGATATAGAGGAGTTATTAACCCAGTCAGATATAGAGGAGTTATTAACCCAGTCAGATATAGAGGAGTTATTAACCCAGTCAGATATAGAGGAGTTATTAACCCAGTCAGATATAGAGGAGTTATTAACCCAGTCAGATATAGAGGAGTTATTAACCCAGTCAGATATAGAGGAGTTATTAACCCAGTCAGATATAGAGGAGTTATTAACCCAGTCAGATATAGAGAGTTATTTACCCAGTCAGGTTATTAACCCAGTCAGATATAGAGGAGTTATTTACCCAGTCAGATATAGAGGAGTTATTAACTCAGTCAGATATAGAGGAGTTATTAACCCAGTCAGATATAGAGGAGTTATTAACCCAGTCAGATATAGAGGAGTTATTAACACCCAGTCAGATATAGAGGGGTTATTTACCCAGTCAGAGGAGTTATTAACCCAGTCAGATATAGAGGAGTTATTTACCCAGTCAGATATAGAGGAGTTATTAACCCAGTCAGATAGAGTTATTTACCCAGTCAGATATAGAGGAGTTATTAACCCAGTCAGATATAGAGGAGTTATTAACCCAGTCAGATATAGAGGAGTTATTTACCCAGTCAGATATAGAGGAGTTATTACCCAGTCAGATATAGAGGAGTTATTAACCCAGTCAGATATAGAGGAGTTATTTACCCAGTCAGATATAGAGGAGTTATTTACCCAGTCAGATATAGAGGAGTTATTAACCCAGTCAGATATAGAGGAGTTATTAACAGTCAGAGAGTTATTCAGTCAGTTATATAGAGGAGTTATTAACCCAGTCAGATATAGAGGAGTTATTAACCCAGTCAGATATAGAGGAGTTATTAACCCAGTCAGATATAGAGGAGTTATTAACCCAGTCAGATATAGAGGAGTTATTAACCCAGTCAGATATAGAGGAGTTATTAACCCAGTCAGATATAGAGGGGTTATTTACCCAGTCAGAGGAGTTATTAACCCAGTCAGATATAGAGGAGTTATTAACCCAGTCAGATATAGAGGAGTTATTAACCCAGTCAAATATAGAGGAGTTATTTACCCAGTCAGAGGAGTTATTAACCCAGTCAGATATAGAGGAGTTATTTACCCAGTCAGATATAGAGGAGTTATTAACTCAGTCAGATATAGAGGAGTTATTAACCCAGTCAGATATAGAGGAGTTATTAACCCAGTCAGATATAGAGGAGTTATTAACCCAGTCAGATATAGAGGAGTTATTTACCCAGTCAGATATAGAGGAGTTATTAACCCAGTCAGATATAGAGGAGTTATTTACCCAGTCAGATATAGAGGAGTTATTTACCCAGTCAGATATAGAGGAGTTATTAACCCAGTCAGATATAGAGGAGTTATTAACCCAGTCAGATATAGAGGAGTTATTAACCCAGTCAGATATAGAGGAGTTATTTACCCAGTCAGATATAGAGGAGTTATTAACCCAGTCAGATATAGAGGAGTTATTAACCCAGTCAGATATAGAGGAGTTATTAACCCAGTCAGATATAGAGGAGTTATTAACCCAGTCAGATATAGAGGAGTTATTAACCCAGTCAGATATAGAGGAGTTATTAACCCAGTCAGATATAGAGGAGTTATTAACCCAGTCAGATATAGAGGAGTTATTAACCCAGTCAGATATAGAGGGGTTATTTACCCAGTCAGAGGAGTTATTAACCCAGTCAGATATAGAGGAGTTATTAACCCAGTCAGATATAGAGGAGTTATTAACCCAGTCAGATATAGAGGAGTTATTAACCCAGTCAGATATAGAGGAGTTATTAACCCAGTCAGATATAGAGGAGTTATTAACCCAGTCAGATATAGAGGAGTTATTTACCCAGTCAGAGGAGTTATTAACCCAGTCAGATATAGAGGAGTTATTTACCCAGTCAGATATAGAGGAGTTATTAACTCAGTCAGATATAGAGGAGTTATTAACCCAGTCAGATATAGAGGAGTTATTAACACAGTCAGATATAGAGGAGTTATTAACACAGTCAGATATAGAGGGGTTATTTACCCAGTCAGAGGAGTTATTAACCCAGTCAGATATAGAGGAGTTATTTACCCAGTCAGATATAGAGGAGTTATTAACCCAGTCAGATATAGAGGAGTTATTAACCCAGTCAGATATAGAGGAGTTATTTACCCAGTCAGATATAGAGGAGTTATTAACCCAGTCAGATATAGAGGAGTTATTTACCCAGTCAGATATAGAGGAGTTATTTACCCAGTCAGATATAGAGGAGTTATTAACCCAGTCAGATATAGAGGAGTTATTAACCCAGTCAGATATAGAGGAGTTATTTACCCAGTCAGAGGAGTTATTAACCCAGTCAGATATAGAGGAGTTATTTACCCAGTCAGATATAGAGGAGTTATTAACCCAGTCAGAGGAGTTATTAACCCAGTCAAATATAGAGGAGTTATTAACCCAGTCAGATATAGAGGAGTTATTAACCCAGTCAGATATAGAGGAGTTATTAACCCAGTCAGATATAGAGGAGTTATTAACCCAGTCAGATATAGAGGAGTTATTAACCCAGTCAGATATAGAGGAGTTATTAACCCAGTCAGATATAGAGGAGTTATTAACCCAGTCAGATATAGAGGGGTTATTTACCCAGTCAGATATAGAGGGGTTATTAACCCAGTCAGATATAGAGGAGTTATTAACCCAGTCAGATATAGAGGAGTTGTTAACCCAGTCAGATATAGAGGAGTTATTAACCCAGTCAGATATAGAGGAGTTATTAACCCAGTCAGATATAGAGGAGTTATTAACCCAGTCAGATATAGAGGAGTTATTAACCCAGTCAGATATAGAGGAGTTATTAACCCAGTCAGATATAGAGGAGTTATTAACCCAGTCAGATATAGAGGAGTTATTAACCCAGTCAGATATAGAGGAGTTATTAACCCAGTCAGATATAGAGGAGTTATTAACCCAGTCAGATATAGAGGGGTTATTTACCCAGTCAGAGGAGTTATTAACCCAGTCAGATATAGAGGAGTTATTTACCCAGTCAGATATAGAGGAGTTATTTACCCAGTCAGATATAGAGGAGTTATTAACCCAGTCAGATATAGAGGAGTTATTAACCCAGTCAGATATAGAGGAGTTATTAACCCAGTCAGATATAGAGGAGTTATTAACCCAGTCAGATATAGAGGAGTTATTAACCCAGTCAGATATAGAGGAGTTATTAACCCAGTCAGATATAGAGGAGTTATTAACCCAGTCAGATATAGAGGAGTTATTAACCCAGTCAGATATAGAGGAGTTATTAACCCAGTCAGATATAGAGGAGTTATTTACCCAGTCAGATATAGAGGAGTTATTAACCCAGTCAGATATAGAGGAGTTATTAACCCAGTCAGATATAGAGGAGTTATTTACCCAGTCAGATATAGAGGAGTTATTAACCCAGTCAGATATAGAGGAGTTATTAACCCAGTCAGATATAGAGGAGTTATTAACCCAGTCAGATATAGAGGAGTTATTAACCCAGTCAGATATAGAGGAGTTATTAACCCAGTCAGATATAGAGGAGTTATTAACCCAGTCAAATATAGAGGAGTTATTTACCCAGTCGGAGGAGTTATTAGCCCAGTCAGATATAGAGGAGTTATTTACCTAGTCAGATATAGAGGAGTTATTAACCCAGTCAGATATAGAGGAGTTATTTACCCAGTCAGATATAGAGGAGTTATTAACCCAGTCAGATATAGAGGAGTTATTAACCCAGTCAGATATAGAGGAGTTATTAACCCAGTCAGATATAGAGGAGTTATTAACCCAGTCAGATATAGAGGAGTTATTTACCCAGTCAGAGGAGTTATTAACCCAGTCAGATATAGAGGAGTTATTTACCCAGTCAGATATAGAGGAGTTATTAACTCAGTCAGATATAGAGGAGTTATTAACCCAGTCAGATATAGAGGAGTTATTAACACAGTCAGATATAGAGGAGTTATTAACACAGTCAGATATAGAGGGGTTATTTACCCAGTCAGAGGAGTTATTAACCCAGTCAGATATAGAGGAGTTATTTACCCAGTCAGATATAGAGGAGTTATTTACCCAGTCAGATATAGAGGAGTTATTAACCCAGTCAGATATAGAGGAGTTATTAACCCAGTCAGATATAGAGGAGTTATTTACCCAGTCAGATATAGAGGAGTTATTAACCCAGTCAGATATAGAGGAGTTATTAACCCAGTCAGATATAGAGGAGTTATTTACCCAGTCAGATATAGAGGAGTTATTAACCCAGTCAGATATAGAGGAGTTATTTACCCAGTCAGATATAGAGGAGTTATTAACCCAGTCAGATATAGAGGAGTTATTTACCCAGTCAGATATAGAGGAGTTATTAACCCAGTCAGATATAGAGGAGTTATTAACCCAGTCAGATATACCCAGTCAGATAGGAGTTATTAACCCAGTCAGATATAGAGGAGTTATTAACCCAGTCAGATATAGAGGAGTTATTAACCCAGTCAGATATAGAGGAGTTATTAACCCAGTCAGATATAGAGGAGTTATTAACCCAGTCAGATATAGAGAGTTATTAACCCAGTCAGATATAGAGGGGTTATTTACCCAGTCAGATATAGAGGAGTTATTAACCCAGTCAGATATAGAGGAGTTATTAACCCAGTCAGATATAGAGGAGTTATTAACCCAGTCAGATATAGAGGAGTTATTAACCCAGTCAGATATAGAGGAGTTATTAACCCAGTCAGATATAGAGGAGTTATTAACCCAGTCAGATATAGAGGAGTTATTAACCCAGTCAGATATAGAGGAGTTATTAACCCAGTCAGATATAGAGGAGTTATTAACCCAGTCAGATATAGAGGAGTTATTAACCCAGTCAGATATAGAGGAGTTATTAACCCAGTCAGATATAGAGGAGTTATTAACCCAGTCAGATATAGAGGGGTTAACCCAGTCAGATAGAGGAGTTATTAACCCAGTCAGATATAGAGGAGTTATTAACCCAGTCAGATATAGAGGAGTTATTACCCAGTCAGATATAGAGGAGTTATTAACCCAGTCAGATATAGAGGAGTTATTTACCCAGTCAGATATAGAGGAGTTATTAACCCAGTCAGATATAGAGGAGTTATTAACCCAGTCAGATATAGAGGAGTTATTAACCCAGTCAGATATAGAGGAGTTATTAACCCAGTCAGATATAGAGGAGTTATTAACCCAGTCAGATATAGAGGAGTTATTAACCCAGTCAGATATAGAGGAGTTATTAACCCAGTCAGATATAGAGGAGTTATTAACCCAGTCAGATATAGAGGAGTTATTAACCCAGTCAGATATAGAGGAGTTATTAACCCAGTCAGATATAGAGGAGTTATTACCCAGTCAGATATAGAGGAGTTATTAACCCAGTCAGATATAGAGGAGTTATTTACCCAGTCAGATATAGAGGAGTTATTAACCCAGTCAGATATAGAGGAGTTATTAACCCAGTCAGATATAGAGGAGTTATTAACCCAGTCAGATATAGAGGAGTTATTAACCCAGTCAGATATAGAGGAGTTATTAACCCAGTCAGATATAGAGGAGTTATTAACCCAGTCAGATATAGAGGAGTTATTAACCCAGTCAGATATAGAGGAGTTATTAACCCAGTCAGATATAGAGGAGTTATTAACCCAGTCAGATATAGAGGAGTTATTAACCCAGTCAGATATAGAGGAGTTATTAACCCAGTCAGATATAGAGGAGTTATTTACCCAGTCAGATATAGAGGAGTTATTAACCCAGTCAGATATAGAGGAGTTATTTACCCAGTCAGATATAGAGGAGTTATTAACCCAGTCAGATATAGAGGAGTTATTTACCCAGTCAGATATAGAGGAGTTATTAACCCAGTCAGATATAGAGGAGTTATTAACCCAGTCAGATATAGAGGAGTTATTAACCCAGTCAGATATAGAGGAGTTATTAACCCAGTCAGATATAGAGGAGTTAGGAGTTTAACCCAGTCAGATATAGAGGAGTTATTAACCCAGTCAGATATAGAGGAGTTATTAACCCAGTCAGATATAGAGGAGTTATTAACCCAGTCAGATATAGAGGAGTTATTTACCCAGTCAGATATAGAGGAGTTATTAACCCAGTCAGATATAGAGGAGTTATTAACAGTCAGATATAGAGTTATTTACCCAGTCAGAGGAGTTATTAACCCAGTCAGATATAGAGGAGTTATTTACCCAGTCAGATATAGAGGAGTTATTTACCCAGTCAGATATAGAGGAGTTATTAACCCAGTCAGATATAGAGGAGTTATTAACCCAGTCAGATATAGAGGAGTTATTAACCCAGTCAGATATAGAGGAGTTATTAACCCAGTCAGATATAGAGGAGTTATTAACCCAGTCAGATATAGAGGAGTTATTAACCCAGTCAGATATAGAGGAGTTATTAACCCAGTCAGATATAGAGGAGTTATTAACCCAGTCAGATATAGAGGGTTATTAAGTCAGATATAGGAGTTATTAACCCAGTCAGATATAGAGGAGTTATTTACCCAGTCAGATATAGAGGAGTTATTATCCCAGTCAGATATAGAGGAGTTATTTACCCAGTCAGATATAGAGGAGTTATTAACCCAGTCAGATATAGAGGAGTTATTAACCCAGTCAGATATAGAGGAGTTATTAACCCAGTCAGATATAGAGGAGTTATTAACCCAGTCAGATATAGAGGAGTTATTAACCCAGTCAGATATAGAGGAGTTATTAACCCAGTCAGATATAGAGGAGTTATTAACCCAGTCAGATATAGAGGAGTTATTAACCCAGTCAGATATAGAGGAGTTATTAACCCAGTCAGATATAGAGGAGTTATTAACCCAGTCAGATATAGAGGAGTTATTAACCCAGTCAGATATAGAGGAGTTATTTACCCAGTCAGATATAGAGGAGTTATTAACCCAGTCAGATATAGAGGAGTTATTTACCCAGTCAGATATAGAGGAGTTATTAACCCAGTCAGATATAGAGGAGTTATTTACCCAGTCAGATATAGAGGAGTTATTAACCCAGTCAGATATAGAGGAGTTATTAACCCAGTCAGATATAGAGGAGTTATTAACCCAGTCAGATATAGAGGAGTTATTAACCCAGTCAGATATAGAGGAGTTATTAACCCAGTCAGATATAGAGGAGTTATTAACCCAGTCAGATATAGAGGAGTTATTAACCCAGTCAGATATAGAGGAGTTATTAACCCAGTCAGGAGTTATTAACCCAGTCAGATATAGAGGAGTTATTAACCCAGTCAGATATAGAGGGTTATTAACCCAGTCAGATATAGAGGAGTTATTAACCCAGTCAGATATAGAGGAGTTATTAACCCAGTCAGATATAGAGGAGTTATTAACCCAGTCAGATATAGAGGAGTTATTAACCCAGTCAGATATAGAGGAGTTATTAACCCAGTCAGATATAGAGGAGTTATTAACCCAGTCAGATATAGAGGAGTTATGAACCCAGTCAGATATAGAGGAGTTATTTACCCAGTCAGATATAGAGGAGTTATTAACCCAGTCAGATATAGAGGAGTTATTAACCCAGTCAGATATAGAGGAGTTATTTACCCAGTCAGATATAGAGGAGTTATTAACCCAGTCAGATATAGAGGAGTTATTAACCCAGTCAGATATAGAGGAGTTATTAACCCAGTCAGATATAGAGGAGTTATTAACCCAGTCAGATATAGAGGAGTTATTAACCCAGTCAGATATAGAGGAGTTATTAACCCAGTCAGATATAGAGGAGTTATTAACCCAGTCAGATATAGAGGAGTTATTAACCCAGTCAGATATAGAGTTATTAACCCAGTCAGATATAGAGGAGTTATTAACCCAGTCAGATATAGAGGAGTTATTAACCCAGTCAGATATAGAGGAGTTATTAACCCAGTCAGATATAGAGGAGTTATTTACCCAGTCAGAGGAGTTATTAACCCAGTCAGATATAGAGGAGTTATTTACCCAGTCAGATATAGAGGAGTTATTAACCCAGTCAGATATAGAGGAGTTATTAACCCAGTCAGATATAGAGGAGTTATTAACCCAGTCAGATATAGAGGAGTTATTAACCCAGTCAGATATAGAGGAGTTATTAACCCAGTCAGATATAGAGGAGTTATTTACCCAGTCAGATATAGAGGAGTTATTTACCCAGTCAGATATAGAGTTATTTACCCAGAGTTAGTTTTACCCAGTCAGATATAGAGGAGTTATTAACCCAGTCAGATACAGAGGAGTTATTTACCCAGTCAGAGGAGTTATTAACCCAGTCAGATATAGAGGAGTTATTTACCCAGTCAGATATAGAGGAGTTATTAACCCAGTCAGATATAGAGGAGTTATTAACCTCAGTCAGATATAGAGGAGTTATTAACCCAGTCAGATATAGAGGAGTTATTAACCCAGTCAGATATAGAGGAGTTATTAACCCAGTCAGATATAGAGGAGTTATTAACCCAGTCAGATATAGAGGAGTTATTAACCCAGTCAGATATAGAGGAGTTATTAACCCAGTCAGATATAGAGGGGTTATTTACCCAGTCAGAGGAGTTATTAACCCAGTCAGATATAGAGGAGTTATTTACCCAGTCAGATATAGAGGAGTTATTAACCCAGTCAGATATAGAGGGGTTATTTACCCAGTCAGATATAGAGGAGTTATTAACCCAGTCAGATATAGAGGAGTTATTAACCCAGTCAGATATAGAGGGGTTATTTACCCAGTCAGAGGAGTTATTAACCCAGTCAGATATAGAGGAGTTATTAACCCAGTCAGATATAGAGGAGTTATTAACCCAGTCAGATATAGAGGGGTTATTAACCCAGTCAGATATAGAGGAGTTATTAACCCAGTCAGATATAGAGGAGTTATTAACCCAGTCAGATATAGAGGAGTTATTAACCCAGTCAGATATAGAGGAGTTATTTACCCAGTCAGATATAGAGGAGTTATTAACCCAGTCAGATATAGAGGAGTTATTAACCCAGTCAGATATAGAGGAGTTATTAACCCAGTCAGATATAGAGGAGTTATTAACCCAGTCAGATATAGAGGAGTTATTAACCCAGTCAGATATAGAGGAGTTATTAACCCAGTCAGATATAGAGGAGTTATTAACCCAGTCAGATATAGAGGAGTTATTAACCCAGTCAGATATAGAGGGGTTATTTACCCAGTCAGAGGAGTTATTAACCCAGTCAGATATAGAGGAGTTATTTACCCAGTCAGATATAGAGGAGTTATTAACCCAGTCAGATATAGAGGAGTTATTAACCCAGTCAGATATAGAGGAGTTATTAACCCAGTCAGATATAGAGGAGTTATTAACCCAGTCAGATATAGAGGAGTTATTAACCCAGTCAGATATAGAGGAGTTATTAACCCAGTCAGATATAGAGGAGTTATTAACCCAGTCAGATATAGAGGAGTTATTTACCCAGTCAGATATAGAGGAGTTATTAACCCAGTCAGATATAGAGGAGTTATTAACCCAGTCAGATATAGAGGAGTTATTAACCCAGTCAGATATAGAGGAGTTATTAACCCAGTCAGATATAGAGGAGTTATTAACCCAGTCAGATATAGAGGAGTTATTAACCCAGTCAGATATAGAGTCAGGAGTTATTAACCCAGTCAGATATAGAGGAGTTATTAACCCAGTCAGATATAGAGGAGTTATTTACCCAGTCAGATATAGAGGAGTTATTAACCCAGTCAGATATAGAGGAGTTATTAACCCAGTCAGATATAGAGGAGTTATTTACCCAGTCAGATATAGAGGAGTTATTAACCCAGTCAGATATAGAGGAGTTATTTACCCAGTCAGAGGAGTTATTAACCCAGTCAGATATAGAGGAGTTATTTACCCAGTCAGATATAGAGGAGTTATTAACCCAGTCAGTTATTAACCCAATCAGATATAGAGGAGTTATTAACCCAGTCAGATATAGAGGAGTTATTAACCCAGTCAGATATAGAGGAGTTATTAACCCAGTCAGATATAGAGGAGTTATTAACCCAGTCAGATATAGAGGAGTTATTAACCCAGTCAGATATAGAGGAGTTATTAACCCAGTCAGATATAGAGGAGTTATTAACCCAGTCAGATATAGAGGGGTTATTTACCCAGTCAGAGGAGTTATTAACCCAGTCAGATATAGAGGAGTTATTTACCCAGTCAGATATAGAGGAGTTATTAACCCAGTCAGATATAGAGGGGTTATTAACCCAGTCAGATATAGAGGAGTTATTAACCCAGTCAGATATAGAGGAGTTGTTAACCCAGTCAGATATAGAGGAGTTATTAACCCAGTCAGATATAGAGGAGTTATTAACCCAGTCAGATATAGAGGAGTTATTAACCCAGTCAGATATAGAGGAGTTATTAACCCAGTCAGATATAGAGGAGTTATTAACCCAGTCAGATATAGAGGGGTTATTTACCCAGTCAGAGGAGTTATTAACCCAGTCAGATATAGAGGAGTTATTTACCCAGTCAGATATAGAGGAGTTATTAACCCAGTCAGATATAGAGGGGTTATTAACCCAGTCAGATATAGAGGAGTTATTAACCCAGTCAGATATAGAGGAGTTATTAACCCAGTCAGATATAGAGGAGTTATTAACCCAGTCAGATATAGAGGAGTTATTAACCCAGTCAGATATAGAGGAGTTATTAACCAGTCAGTCAGATATAGAGGAGTTATTAACCCAGTCAGATATAGAGGGGTTATTTAGTTAACCCAGTCAGATATAGAGGAGTTATTAACCCAGTCAGATATAGAGGAGTTATTAACCCAGTCAGATATAGAGGAGTTATTAACCCAGTCAGATATAGAGGAGTTATTAACCCAGTCAGATATAGAGGAGTTATTAACCCAGTCAGATATAGAGGAGTTATTAACCCAGTCAGATATAGAGGAGTTATTAACCCAGTCAGATATAGAGGAGTTATTAACCCAGTCAGATATAGAGGAGTTATTAACCCAGTCAGATATAGAGGAGTTATTAACCCAGTCAGATATAGAGGAGTTATTAACCCAGTCAGATATAGAGGAGTTATTAACCAGTCAGTCAGAGTTATAGAGGGGTTATTTACCCAGTCAGAGGAGTTATTAACCCAGTCAGATATAGAGGAGTTATTAACCCAGTCAGATATAGAGGAGTTATTAACCCAGTCAGATATAGAGGAGTTATTAACCCAGTCAGATATAGAGGAGTTATTAACCCAGTCAGATATAGAGGAGTTATTAACCCAGTCAGATATAGAGGAGTTATTAACCCAGTCAGATATAGAGGAGTTATTAACCCAGTCAGATATAGAGGAGTTATTAACCCAGTCAGATATAGAGGAGTTATTAACCCAGTCAGATATAGAGGAGTTATTAACCCAGTCAGATATAGAGGAGTTATCAACCCATTCAGACATAGAGGGGTTATTAACCCAGTCAGATATAGAGGAGTTATTAACCCAGTCAGATATAGAGGAGTTATTAACCCAGTCAGATATAGAGGAGTTATCAACCCATTCAGACATAGAGGGGTTATTAACCCAGTCAGTTATAGAGGAGTTATTAACCCAGTCAGATATAGAGGAGTTATTAACCCAGTCAGATATAGAGGAGTTATTAACCCAGTCAGATATAGAGGAGTTATTAACCCAGTCAGATATAGAGGAGTTATTAACCAGTCAGATATAGAGGAGTTATTAACCCAGTCAGATATAGAGGAGTTATTAACCCAGTCAGATATAGAGGAGTTATTAACCCAGTCAGATATAGAGGAGTTATTAACCCAGTCAGATATAGAGGAGTTATTAACCCAGTCAGATATAGAGGAGTTATTAACCCAGTCAGATATAGAGGAGTTATTTACCCAGTCAGATATATAGGAGTTATTAACCCAGTCAGATATAGAGGAATTATTTACCCAGTCAGATATAGAGGAGTTATTTACCCAGTCAGATATAGAGGAGTTATTAACCCAGTCAGATATAGAGGAGTTATTAACCCAGTCAGATATAGAGGAGTTATTAACTCAGTCAGATATAGAGGAGTTATTAACTCAGTCAGATATAGAGGAGTTATTAACCCAGTCAGATATAGAGGAGTTATTTACCCAGTCAGATATAGAGGAGTTATTAACCCAGTCAGATATAGAGGAGTTATTAACCCAGTCAGATATAGAGGAGTTATTAACCCAGTCAGATATAGAGGAGTTATTAACCCAGTCAGATATAGAGGAGTTATTACCCAGTCAGATATAGAGGAGTTATTAACCCAGTCAGATATAGAGGAGTTATTAACCCAGTCAGATATAGAGGAGTTATTAACCCAGTCAGATATAGAGGAGTTATTAACCCAGTCAGATATAGAGGAGTTATTAACCCAGTCAGATATAGAGGAGTTATTAACCCAGTCAGATATAGAGGAGTTATTAACCCAGTCAGATATAGAGGAGTTATTAACCCAGTCAGATATAGAGGAGTTATTAACCCAGTCAGATATAGAGGGTTATTTACCCAGTCAGAGGAGTTATTAACCCAGTCAGATATAGAGGAGTTATTTACCCAGTCAGATATAGAGGAGTTATTAACCCAGTCAGAGGAGTTATTAACCCAGTCAGATATAGAGGAGTTATTAACCCAGTCAGATATAGAGGAGTTATTAACCCAGTCAGATATAGAGGAGTTATTAACCCAGTCAGATATAGAGGGGTTATTAACCCAGTCAGATATAGAGGAGTTATTAACCCAGTCAGATATAGAGGAGTTATTAACCCAGTCAGATATAGAGGAGTTATTAACCCAGTCAGATATAGAGGAGTTATTTACCCAGTCAGATATAGAGGAGTTATAGAGGAGTTATTAACCCAGTCAGATATAGAGGAGTTATTAACCCAGTCAGATATAGAGGAGTTATTAACCCAGTCAGATATAGAGGAGTTATTAACCCAGTCAGATATAGAGGAGTTATTAACCCAGTCAGATATAGAGGAGTTATTTACCCAGTCAGATATAGAGGAGTTATTAACCCAGTCAGATATAGAGGAGTTACCCAGTCAGATAACCCAGTCAGATATAGAGGAGTTATTTACCCAGTCAGATATAGAGGAGTTATTAACCCAGTCAGATATAGAGGAGTTATTTACCCAGTCAGAGGAGTTATTAACCCAGTCAGATATAGAGGAGTTATTTACCCAGTCAGATATAGAGGAGTTATTAACCCAGTCAGAGGAGTTATTAACCCAGTCAAATATAGAGGAGTTATTAACCCAGTCAGATATAGAGGAGTTATTAACCCAGTCAGATATAGAGGAGTTGTTAACCCAGTCAGATATAGAGGAGTTATTAACCCAGTCAGATATAGAGGAGTTATTAACCCAGTCAGATATAGAGGAGTTATTAACCCAGTCAGATATAGAGGAGTTATTAACCCAGTCAGATATAGAGGGGTTATTTACCCAGTCAGAGGAGTTATTAACCCAGTCAGATATAGAGGAGTTATTTACCCAGTCAGATATAGAGGAGTTATTAACCCAGTCAGATATAGAGGAGTTATTAACCCAGTCAGATATAGAGGAGTTATTAACCCAGTCAGATATAGAGGAGTTATTAACCCAGTCAGATATAGAGGAGTTATTAACCCAGTCAGATATAGAGGAGTTATTAACCCAGTCAGATATAGAGGAGTTATTAACCCAGTCAGATATAGAGGAGTTATTAACCCAGTCAGATATAGAGGAGTTATTAACCCAGTCAGATATAGAGGGGTTATAACCCAGTCAGATAGAGGAGTTATTAACCCAGTCAGATATAGAGGAGTTATTTACCCAGTCAGATATAGAGGAGTTATTAACCCAGTCAGATATAGAGGAGTTATTAACCCAGTCAGATATAGAGGAGTTATTAACCCAGTCAGATATAGAGGAGTTATTAACCCAGTCAGATATAGAGGAGTTATTAACCCAGTCAGATATAGAGAGTTATTACCCAGTCAGATATAGAGGAGTTATTAACCCAGTCAGATATAGAGGAGTTATTAACCCAGTCAGATATAGAGGAGTTATTAACCCAGTCAGATATAGAGGAGTTATTAACCCAGTCAGATATAGAGGGTTATTTACCCAGTCAGAGGAGTTATTAACCCAGTCAGATATAGAGGAGTTATTAACCCAGTCAGATATAGAGGAGTTATTAACCCAGTCAGATATAGAGGAGTTATTAACCCAGTCAGATATAGAGGAGTTATTAACCCAGTCAGATATAGAGGAGTTATTAACCCAGTCAGATATAGAGGAGTTATTAACCCAGTCAGATATAGAGGAGTTATTAACCCAGTCAGATATAGAGGAGTTATTAACCCAGTCAGATATAGAGGAGTTATTAACCCAGTCAGATATAGAGGAGTTATTAACCCAGTCAGATATAGAGGAGTTATTAACCCAGTCAGATATAGAGGAGTTATTAACCCAGTCAGATATAGAGGAGTTATTAACCCAGTCAGATATAGAGGAGTTATTACCCAGTCAGAGGAGTTATTAACCCAGTCAGATATAGAGGAGTTATTAACCCAGTCAGATATAGAGGAGTTATTAACCCAGTCAGATATAGAGGAGTTATTAACCCAGTCAGATATAGAGGAGTTATTAACCCAGTCAGATATAGAGGAGTTATTAACCCAGTCAGATATAGAGGAGTTATTAACCCAGTCAGATATAGAGGAGTTATTAACCCAGTCAGATATAGAGGGGTTATTTACCCAGTCAGAGGAGTTATTAACCCAGTCAGATATAGAGGAGTTATTAACCCAGTCAGATATAGAGGGGTTATTTACCCAGTCAGAGGAGTTATTAACCCAGTCAGATATAGAGGAGTTATTAACCCAGTCAGATATAGAGGAGTTATTAACCCAGTCAGATATAGAGGGGTTATTAACCCAGTCAGATATAGAGGAGTTATTAACCCAGTCAGATATAGAGGAGTTATTAAGAGTCAGATATAGAGGAGTTATTAACCCAGTCAGATATAGAGGAGTTATTAACCCAGTCAGATATAGAGGAGTTATTAACCCAGTCAGATATAGAGGAGTTATTAACCCAGTCAGATATAGAGGAGTCAGTCAGATAGGAGTTATTAACCCAGTCAGATATAGAGGAGTTATTAACCCAGTCAGATATAGAGGAGTTATTAACCCAGTCAGATATAGAGGAGTTATTTACCCAGTCAGAGGAGTTATTAACCCAGTCAGATATAGAGGAGTTATTAACCCAGTCAGATATAGAGGAGTTATTAACCCAGTCAGATATAGAGGAGTTATTAACCCAGTCAGATATAGAGGAGTTATTAACCCAGTCAGATATAGAGGAGTTGTTAACCCAGTCAGATATAGAGGAGTTATTAACCCAGTCAGATATAGAGGAGTTATTAACCCAGTCAGATATAGAGGAGTTAACCCAGTCAGATATAGAGGAGTTATTAACCCAGTCAGATATAGAGGAGTTATTAACCCAGTCAGATATAGAGGAGTTATTAACCCAGTCAGATATAGAGGAGTTATTAACCCAGTCAGATATAGAGGAGTTATTAACCCAGTCAGATATAGAGGGGTTATTTACCCAGTCAGAGGAGTTATTAACCCAGTCAGATATAGAGGAGTTATTAACCCAGTCAGATATAGAGGGTTATTAACCCAGTCAGACATAGAGGGGTTATTAACCCAGTCAGTTATAGAGGAGTTATTAACCCAGTCAGATATAGAGGAGTTATTAACCCAGTCAGATATAGAGGAGTTATCAACCCATTCAGACATAGAGGGGTTATTAACCCAGTCAGTTATAGAGGAGTTATTAACCCAGTCAGATATAGAGGAGTTATTAACCCAGTCAGATATAGAGGAGTTATTAACCCAGTCAGATATAGAGGAGTTATTAACCCATTCAGACATAGAGGGGTTATTAACAGTCCAGTCAGTCAGATATAGAGGAGTTATTAACCCAGTCAGATATAGAGGAGTTATTAACCCAGTCAGATATAGAGGAGTTATCAACCCAGTCAGATATAGAGGAGTTATTAACCCAGTCAGATATAGAGGAGTTATTAACCCAGTCAGATATAGAGGAGTTATTAACCCAGTCAGATATAGAGGAGTTATTAACCCAGTCAGATATAGAGGAGTTATTAACCCAGTCAGATATAGAGGAGTTATTAACCCAGTCAGATATAGAGGAGTTATTAACCCAGTCAGATATAGAGGAGTTATTAACCCAGTCAGATATAGAGGAGTTATTAACCCAGTCAGATATAGAGGAGTTATTAACCCAGTCAGATATAGAGGAGTTATTAACCCAGTCAGATATAGAGGAGTTATTAACCCAGTCAGATATAGAGGAGTTATTAACCCAGTCAGATATAGAGGAGTTATTTACCCAGTCAGATATAGAGGAGTTATTAACCCAGTCAGATATAGAGAGTTATTTACCCAGTCAGATATAGAGGAGTTATTTACCCAGTCAGATATAGAGGAGTTATTAACCCAGTCAGATATAGAGGAGTTATTAACCCAGTCAGATATAGAGGAGTTATTTACCCAGTCAGATATAGAGGAGTTATTTACCCAGTCAGATATAGAGGAGTTATTAACCAGTCAGATATAGAGGAGTTATTAACCCAGTCAGATATAGAGGATATAGAGGAGTTATTAACCCAGTCAGATATAGAGGAGTTATTAACCCAGTCAGATATAGAGGAGTTATTAACCCAGTCAGATATAGAGGAGTTATTAACCCAGTCAGATATAGAGGAGTTATTAACCCAGTCAAATATAGAGGAGTTATTTATCAGTAGAGGAGTTATTAACCCAGTCAGATATAGAGGAGTTATTTACCCAGTCAGATATAGAGGAGTTATTAACCAGTCAGATATAGAGGAGTTATTAACCCAGTCAGATATAGAGTTATTTACCCAGTCAGAGGAGTTATTAACCCAGTCAGATATAGAGGAGTTATTTACCCAGTCAGATATAGAGGAGTTATTAACCCAGTCAGATATAGAGGAGTTATTAACCCAGTCAGATATAGAGGAGTTATTAACCCAGTCAGATATAGAGGAGTTATTAACCCAGTCAGATATAGAGGAGTTATTAACCCAGTCAGATATAGAGGAGTTATTAACCCAGTCAGAGGAGTTATTTACCCAGTCAGATATAGGAGTTATTTACCCAGTCAGATATAGAGGAGTTATTAACCCAGTCAGATATAGAGTTATTAACCCAGTCAGATATAGAGGAGTTATTAACCCAGTCAGATATAGAGGAGTTATTAACCCAGTCAGATATAGAGGAGTTATTAACCCAGTCTGTTATAGATATAGAGGAGTTATTAACCCAGTCAGATATAGAGGAGTTATTTACCCAGTCAGATATAGAGGAGTTATTAACCCAGTCAGATATAGAGGAGTTATTAACCCAGTCAGATATAGAGGAGTTATTTACCCAGTCAGATATAGAGGAGTTATTAACCCAGTCAGATACAGAGGAGTTATTAACCCAGTCAGTAGGAGTTATTAACCCAGTCAGATATAGAGGAGTTATTTACCCAGTCAGATATAGAGGAGTTATTTACCCAGTCAGATATAGAGGAGTTATTAACCCAGTCAGATATAGAGGAGTTATTTACCCAGTCAGATATAGAGGAGTTATTTACCCAGTCAGATATAGAGGAGTTATTAACCCAGTCAGATATAGAGGAGTTATTTACCCAGTCAGAGGAGTTATTAACCCAGTCAGATATAGAGGAGTTATTAACCCAGTCAGATATAGAGGAGTTATTAACCCAGTCAGATATAGAGGAGTTATTAACCCAGTCAGATATAGAGGAGTTATTAACCCAGTCAGATATAGAGGAGTTATTAACCCAGTCAGATATAGAGGAGTTATTAACCCAGTCAGATATAGAGGAGTTATTAACCAGTCAAATATAGAGATATATCCAGTCAGAGGAGTTATTAACCCAGTCAGATATAGAGGAGTTATTTACCCAGTCAGATATAGAGGAGTTATTAACTCAGTCAGATATAGAGGAGTTGTTAACCCAGTCAGATATAGAGGAGTTATTAACCCAGTCAGATATAGAGGAGTTATTAACCCAGTCAGATATAGAGGAGTTATTAACCCAGTCAGATATAGAGGAGTTATTAACCCAGTCAGATATAGAGGAGTTATTAACCCAGTCAGATATAGAGGAGTTATTAACCCAGTCAGATATAGAGGGGTTATTTACCCAGTCAGAGGAGTTATTAACCCAGTCAGATATAGAGGAGTTATTAACCCAGTCAGATATAGAGGAGTTATTAACCCAGTCAGATATAGAGGGGTTATTAACCCAGTCAGATATAGAGGAGTTATTAACCCAGTCAGATATAGAGGAGTTGTTAACCCAGTCAGATATAGAGGAGTTATTAACCCAGTCAGATATAGAGGAGTTATTAACCCAGTCAGATATAGAGGAGTTATTAAGTCAGATATAGAGGAGTTATTAACCCAGTCAGATATAGAGGAGTTATTAACCCAGTCAGATATAGAGGAGTTATTAACCCAGTCAGATATAGAGGAGTTATTAACCCAGTCAGATATAGAGGAGTTATTAACCCAGTCAGATATAGAGGAGTTATTAACCCAGTCAGATATAGAGGGGTTATTTACCCAGTCAGAGGAGTTATTAACCCAGTCAGATATAGAGGAGTTATTAACCCAGTCAGATATAGAGGAGTTATTAACCCAGTCAGATATAGAGGGGTTATTAACCCAGTCAGATATAGAGGAGTTATTAACCCAGTCAGATATAGAGGAGTTGTTAACCCAGTCAGATATAGAGGAGTTATTAACCCAGTCAGATATAGAGGAGTTATTAACCCAGTCAGATATAGAGGGTTATTTACCCAGTCAGAGGAGTTATTAACCCAGTCAGATATAGAGGAGTTATTTACCCAGTCAGATATAGAGGAGTTATTAACAGTCCATAGAGAGTTATAGATAGAGGAGTTATTAACCCAGTCAGATATAGAGGAGTTATTAACCCAGTCAGATATAGAGGAGATATAGAGGAGTTAACCCAGTCAGATATAGAGGAGTTATTAACCCAGTCAGATATAGAGGAGTTATTAACCCAGTCAGATATAGAGGAGTTATTAACCCAGTCAGATATAGAGGAGTTATTAACCCAGTCAGATATAGAGGAGTTATTAACCCAGTCAGATATAGAGGAGTTATTAACCCAGTCAGATATAGAGGGTTATTTACCCAGTCAGAGGAGTTATTAACCCAGTCAGATATAGAGGAGTTATTAACCCAGTCAGATATAGAGGAGTTATTAACCCAGTCAGATATAGAGGAGTTATTAACCCAGTCAGATATAGAGGAGTTATTAACCCAGTCAGATATAGAGGAGTTATTAACCCAGTCAGATATAGAGGAGTTATTAACCCAGTCAGATATAGAGGAGTTATTAACCCAGTCAGATATAGAGGAGTTATTAACCCAGTCAGATATAGAGGAGTTATTAACCCAGTCAGATATAGAGGAGTTATTAACCCAGTCAGATATAGAGGAGTTATTAACCCAGTCAGATATAGAGTCAGATATAGAGGAGTTATTAACCCAGTCAGATATAGAGGAGTTATTAACCCAGTCAGATATAGGGGTTATTTACCCAGTCAGAGGAGTTATTAACCCAGTCAGATATAGAGGAGTTATTAACCCAGTCAGATATAGAGGAGTTATCAGATATAGAGGGTTATTAACCCAGTCAGATATAGAGGAGTTATTAACCCAGTCAGATATAGAGGAGTTATTAACCCAGTCAGATATAGAGGAGTTATTAACCCAGTCAGATATAGAGGAGTTATTAACCCAGTCAGATATAGAGGAGTTATTAACCCAGTCAGATATAGAGGGTTATTTACCCAGTCAGATATAGAGGAGTTATTAACCCAGTCAGATATAGAGGAGTTATTTACCCAGTCAGATATAGAGGAGTTATTAACCCAGTCAGATATAGAGGAGTTATTAACCCAGTCAGATATAGAGGAGTTATTAACCCAGTCAGATATAGAGGAGTTATTAACCCAGTCAGATATAGAGGAGTTATTAACCCAGTCAGATATAGAGGAGTTATTAACCCAGTCAGATATAGAGTTATTAACCCAGTCAGTTATTAACCCAGTCAGATATAGAGGAGTTATTAACCCAGTCAGATATAGAGGAGTTATTAACCCAGTCAGATATAGAGGGGTTATTTACCCAGTCAGAGGAGTTATTAACCAAGTCAGATATAGAGGAGTTATTAACCCAGTCAGATATAGAGGAGTTATTAACCCAGTCAGATATAGAGGAGTTATTAACCCAGTCAGATATAGAGGAGTTATTAACCCAGTCAGATATAGAGGAGTTGTTAACCCAGTCCAGTCAGATATAGAGGAGTTATTAACCCAGTCAGATATAGAGGAGTTATTAACCCAGTCAGATATAGAGGAGTTATTAACCCAGTCAGATATAGAGGAGTTATTAACCCAGTCAGATATAGAGGAGTTATTAACCCAGTCATATATAGAGGAGTTATTAACCCAGTCAGATATAGAGGAGTTATTAACCCAGTCAGATATAGAGGAGTTATTAACCCAGTCAGATATAGAGGGGTTATTTACCCAGTCAGAGGAGTTATTAACCCAGTCAGATATAGAGGAGTTATTAACCCAGTCAGATATAGAGGAGTTATCAACCCATTCAGACATAGAGGGGTTATTAACCCAGTCAGTTATAGAGGAGTTATTAACCCAGTCAGATATAGAGGAGTTATTAACCCAGTCAGATATAGAGGAGTTATCAACCCATTCAGACATAGAGGGGTTATTAACCCAGTCAGTTATAGAGGAGTTATTAACCCAGTCAGATATAGAGGAGTTATTAACCCAGTCAGATATAGAGGAGTTATTAACCCAGTCAGATATAGAGGAGTTATCAACCCATTCAGACATAGAGGGGTTATTAACCCAGTCAGTTATAGAGGAGTTATTAACCCAGTCAGATATAGAGGAGTTATTAACCCAGTCAGATATAGAGGAGTTATTAACCCATTCAGACATAGAGGGGTTATTAACCCAGTCAGTTATAGAGGAGTTATTAACCCAGTCAGATATAGAGGAGTTATTAACCCAGTCAGATATAGAGGAGTTATTAACCCAGTCAGATATAGAGGAGGAGTTATTAACCCATTCAGATATAGAGGAGTTATTAACCCAGTCAGTTATAGAGGAGTTATTAACCCAGTCAGATATAGAGGAGTTATTAACCCAGTCAGATATAGAGGAGTTATTAACCCAGTCAGATATAGAGGAGTTATTAACCCAGTCAGATATAGAGGAGTTATTAACCCAGTCAGATATAGAGGAGTTATTAACCCAGTCAGATATAGAGGAGTTATTAACCCAGTCAGATATAGAGGAGTTATTAACCCAGTCAGATATAGAGGAGTTATTAACCCAGTCAGATATAGAGGAGTTATTACCCAGTCAGATATAGAGGAGTTATTTACCCAGTCAGATATAGAGGAGTTATTAACCCAGTCAGATATAGAGGAGTTATTAACCCAGTCAGATATAGAGGAGTTATTTACCCAGTCAGAGTCAGATATAGAGGAGTTATTAACCCAGTCAGATATAGAGGAGTTATTAACCCAGTCAGATATAGAGGAGTTATTAACCCAGTCAGATATAGAGGAGTTATTAACCCAGTCAGATATAGAGGGTTATTAACCCAGTCAGATATAGAGGAGTTATTAACCCAGTCAGATATAGAGGAGTTATTAACCCAGTCAGATATAGAGGAGTTATTAACCCAGTCAGATATAGAGGAGTTATTTATCCAGTCAGAGGAGTTATTAACCCAGTCAGATATAGAGGAGTTATTTACCCAGTCAGATATAGAGGAGTTATTAACTCAGTCAGATATAGAGGAGTTATTAACCCAGTCAGATATAGAGGGGTTATTTACCCAGTCGGAGGAGTTATTAACCCAGTCAGATATAGAGGAGTTATTTACCCAGTCAGATATAGAGGAGT
The DNA here is from genome assembly GCF_034236695.1 of Oncorhynchus nerka. Lineage (NCBI taxonomy): Eukaryota > Metazoa > Chordata > Actinopteri > Salmoniformes > Salmonidae > Oncorhynchus > Oncorhynchus nerka. Next base: position 9,565,615 of record NC_088412.1, on the reverse strand, counting down.
TATTAACCCAGTCAGATATAGAGGAGTTATTAACCCAGTCAGATATAGAGGAGTTATTAACCCAGTCAGATATAGAGGAGTTATTAACCCAGTCAGATATAGAGGAGTTATTTACCCAGTCAGATATAGAGGAGTTATTAACCCAGTCAGAGGAGTTATTAACCCAGTCAGATATATAGGAGTTATTTACCCAGTCAGATATAGAGGAGTTATTAACCCAGTCAGAGGAGTTATTAACCCAGTCAGATATATAGGAGTTATTAACCCAGTCAGATATAGAGGGGTTATTAACCCAGTCAGTTATAGAGGAGTTATTAACCCAGTCAGATATAGAGGAGTTATTAACCCAGTCAGATATAGAGGAGTTATTTACCCAGTCAGATATAGAGGAGTTATTAACCCAGTCAGATATAGAGGAGTTATTTACCCAGTCAGATATAGAGGAGTTATTTACCCAGTCAGATATAGAGGAGTTATTAACCCAGTCAGATATAGAGGAGTTATTAACCCAGTCAGATATATAGGAGTTATTAACCCAGTCAGATATAGAGGAATTATTTACCCAGTCAGATATAGAGGAGTTATTTACCCAGTCAGATATAGAGGAGTTATTAACCCAGTCAGATATAGAGGAGTTATTTACCCAGTCAGATATAGAGGAGTTATTTACCCAGTCAGATATAGAGGAGTTATTAACCCAGTCAGATATAGAGGAGTTATTTACCCAGTCAGAGGAGTTATTAACCCAGTCAGATATAGAGGAGTTATTAACCCAGTCAGATATAGAGGAGTTATTAACCCAGTCAGATATAGAGGGGTTATTAACCCAGTCAGATATAGAGGAGTTATTAACCCAGTCAGATATAGAGGAGTTATTAACCCAGTCAGATATAGAGGAGTTATTAACCCAGTCAGATATAGAGGAGTTATTAACCCAGTCAAATATAGAGGAGTTATTTATCCAGTCAGATATAGAGGAGTTATTAACCCAGTCAGATATAGAGGAGTTATTTACCCAGTCAGATATAGAGGAGTTATTTAATAGAGGAGTTATTCAGTCAGATATAGAGGAGTTATTAACCCAGTCAGATATAGAGGGTTATTTACCCAGTATAGAGGAGTTATTAACCCAGTCAGATATAGAGGAGTTATTTACCCATCAGATATAGAGGAGTTATTAACCCAGTCAGATATAGAGGAGTTATTAACCCAGTCAGATATAGAGGAGTTATTAACCCAGTCAGATATAGAGGAGTTATTAACCCAGTCAGATATAGGAGTTATTAACCCAGTCAGATATATAGGAGTTATTTACCCAGTCAGATATAGAGGAGTTATTAACCCAGTCAGAGGAGTTATTAACCCAGTCAGATATAGAGGAGTTATTTACCCAGTCAGATATAGAGGAGTTATTAACCAGTCAGTCAGAGGAGTTATTAACCCAGTCAGATATAGAGGAGTTATTTACCCAGTCAGATATAGAGGAGTTATTAACCCAGTCAGAGGAGTTATTAACCCAGTCAGATATAGAGGAGTTATTAACCCAGTCAGATATAGAGGGGTTATTAACCCAGTCAGATATAGAGGAGTTATTAACCCAGTCAGATATAGAGGAGTTATTAACCCAGTCAGATATAGAGGAGTTATTTACCCAGTCAGATATAGAGGAGTTATTTACCCAGTCAGATATAGAGGAGTTATTAACCCAGTCAGATATAGAGGAGTTATTTACCCAGTCAGATATAGAGGAGTTATTAACCCAGTCAGATATAGAGGAGTTATTAACCCAGTCAGATATAGAGGAGTTATTAACCCAGTCAGATATAGAGGAGTTATTAACCCAGTCAGATATAGAGGAGTTATTAACCCAGTCAGATATAGAGGAGTTATTTACCCAGTCAGATATAGAGGAGTTATTTACCCAGTCAGATATAGAGGAGTTATTTACCCAGTCAGATATAGAGGAGTTATTAACCCAGTCAGATATAGAGGAGTTATTAACCCAGTCAGATATAGAGGAGTTATAGAGGAGTTATTAACCCAGTCAGATATAGAGGAGTTATTAACCCAGTCAGATATAGAGGAGTTATTAACCCAGTCAAATATAGAGGAGTTATTTATCCAGTCAGAGGAGTTATTAACCCAGTCAGATATAGAGGAGTTATTTACCCAGTCAGATATAGATATAGAGTTATTAACTCAGTCAGATATAGAGGAGTTATTAACCCAGTCAGATATAGAGGGGTTATTTACCCAGTCAGTATAGAGGAGTTATTAACCCAGTCAGATATAGAGGAGTTATTTACCCAGTCAGATATAGAGGAGTTATTAACAGTCAGATATAGAGGAGTTATTAACCCAGTCAGATATAGAGGAGTTATTAACCCAGTCAGATATAGAGGAGTTATTAACCCAGTCAGATATAGAGGAGTTATTAACCCAGTCAGATATAGAGGAGTTATTAACCCAGTCAGAGGAGTTATTAACCCAGTCAGATATAGAGGAGTTATTTACCCAGTCAGATATAGAGGAGTTATTAACCCAGTCAGAGGAGTTATTAACCCAGTCAGATATAGAGGAGTTATTAACCCAGTCAGATATAGAGGGGTTATTAACCCAGTCAGTTATAGAGGAGTTATTAACCCAGTCTGATATAGAGGAGTTATTAACCCAGTCAGATATAGAGGAGTTATTTACCCAGTCAGATATAGAGGAGTTATTTACAGTCCAGTCAGATATAGAGGAGTTATTTACCCAGTCAGATATAGAGGAGTTATTAACCCAGTCAGATATAGAGGAGTTATTAACCCAGTCAGATATAGAGGAGTTATTAACCCAGTCAGATATAGAGGAGTTATTAACCCAGTCAGATATAGAGGAGTTATTAACCCAGTCAGATATAGAGGAGTTATTAACCCAGTCAGATATAGAGGAGTTATTAACCCAGTCAGATATAGAGGAGTTATTAACCCAGTCAGATATAGAGGAGTTATTAACCCAGTCAGATATAGAGGAGTTATTAACCCAGTCAGATATAGAGGAGTTATTTACCCAGTCAGATATAGAGGAGTTATTTACCCAGTCAGATATAGAGGAGTTATTAACCGAGTCAGATATAGAGGAGTTATTTACTCAGTCAGAGGAGTTATTAACCCAGTCAGATATAGAGGAGTTATTAACCCAGTCAGATATAGTGGAGTTATTAACCCAGTCAGATATAGAGGAGTTATTAACCCAGTCAGATATAGAGGAGTTATTAACAGTCCAGTCAGTCAGATATAGAGGAGTTATTAACCCAGTCAGATATAGAGGAGTTATTATCCAGTCAGATATAGAGGAGTTATTAACCCAGTCAGATATAGAGGAGTTATTAACCCAGTCAGATATAGAGGAGTTATTACCCAGTCAGATATAGAGGAGTTATTAACCAGTCAGATATAGAGGAGTTATTAACCCAGTCAGATATAGAGGAGTTATTTACCCAGTCAGGAGGAGTTATTAACCCAGTCAGATATAGAGGAGTTATTTACCCAGTCAGATATAGAGGAGTTATTAACCCAGTCAGATATAGAGGAGTTATTAACCCAGTCAGATATAGAGGAGTTATTAACCCAGTCAGATATAGAGGAGTTATTAACCCAGTCAGATATAGAGGAGTTATTAACCCAGTCAGATATAGAGGAGTTATTTACCCAGTCAGATATAGAGGAGTTATTAACCCAGTCAGAGGAGTTATTAACCCAGTCAGATATATAGGAGTTATTTACCCAGTCAGATATAGAGAGTTATTAACCCAGTCAGAGGAGTTATTAACCCAGTCAGATATAGAGGAGTTATTAACCCAGTCAGATATAGAGGAGTTATTAACCCAGTCAGATATAGAGGAGTTATTAACCCAGTCAGATATAGAGGAGTTATTAACCCAGTCAGATATAGAGGAGTTATTTACCCAGTCAGATATAGAGGAGTTATTTACCCAGTCAGATATAGAGGAGTTATTAACCCAGTCAGATATAGAGGAGTTATTTACCCAGTCAGATATAGAGGAGTTATTTACCCAGTCAGATATAGAGGAGTTATTAAGTCAGATCAGAGTTATAGAGGAGTTATTAACCCAGTCAGATATAGAGGAGTTATTAACCCAGTCAGATATAGAGGAGTTATTTACCCAGTCAGATATAGAGGAGTTATTAACCCAGTCAGAGGAGTTATTAACCCAGTCAGATATATAGGAGTTATTAACCCAGTCAGATATAGAGGGGTTATTAACCCAGTCAGATATAGAGGAGTTATTAACCCAGTCAGATATAGAGGAGTTATTAACCCAGTCAGATATAGAGGAGTTATTAACCCAGTCAGATATAGAGGAGTTATTTACCCAGTCAGATATAGAGGAGTTATTAACCCAGTCAGATATAGAGGAGTTATTACCCAGTCAGATATAGAGGAGTTATTTACCCAGTCAGATATAGAGGAGTTATTAACCCAGTCAGATATAGAGGAGTTATTAACCCAGTCAGATATAGAGGAGTTATTAACCCAGTCAGATATAGAGGAGTTATTTACCCAGTCAGATATAGAGGAGTTATTTACCCAGTCAGATATAGAGGAGTTATTAACCCAGTCAGATATAGAGGAGTTATTAACCCAGTCAGATATAGAGGAGTTATTTACCCAGTCAGATATAGAGGAGTTATTTACCCAGTCAGATATAGAGGAGTTATTAACCGAGTCAGATATAGAGGAGTTATTTACTCAGTCAGAGGAGTTATTAACCCAGTCAGATATAGAGGAGTTATTAACCCAGTCAGATATAGAGGAGTTATTAACCCAGTCAGATATAGAGGAGTTATTAACCCAGTCAGATATAGAGGAGTTATTAACCCAGTCAGATATAGAGGAGTTATTAACCCAGTCAGATATAGAGGAGTTATTAACCCAGTCAAATATAGAGGAGTTATTTATCCAGTCAGAGGAGTTATTAACCCAGTCAGATATAGAGGAGTTATTTACCCAGTCAGATATAGAGGAGTTATTAACTCAGTCAGATATAGAGGAGTTATTAACCCAGTCAGATATAGAGGGGTTATTTACCCAGTCGGAGGAGTTATTAACCCAGTCAGATATAGAGGAGTTATTTACCCAGTCAGATATAGAGGAGTTATTAACCCAGTCAGATATAGAGGAGTTATTAACCCAGTCAGATATAGAGGAGTTATTAACCCAGTCAGATATAGAGGAGTTATTAACCCAGTCAGATATAGAGGAGTTATTAACCCAGTCAGATATAGAGGAGTTATTTACCCAGTCAGATATAGAGGAGTTATTAACCCAGTCAGAGGAGTTATTAACCCAGTCAGATATATAGGAGTTATTTACCCAGTCAGATATAGAGGAGTTATTAACCCAGTCAGAGGAGTTATTAACCCAGTCAGATATATAGGAGTTATTAACCCAGTCAGATATAGAGGGGTTATTAACCCAGTCAGTTATAGAGGAGTTATTAACCCAGTCTGATATAGAGGGGTTATTAACCCAGTCAGATATAGAGGAGTTATTTACCCAGTCAGATATAGAGGAGTTATTTACCCAGTCAGATATAGAGGAGTTATTAACCCAGTCAGATATAGAGGAGTTATTTACCCAGTCAGATATAGAGGAGTTATTTACCCAGTCAGATATAGAGGAGTTATTAACCCAGTCAGATATAGAGGAGTTATTAACCCAGTCAGATATAGAGGAGTTATTAACCCAGTCAGATATAGAGGAGTTATTTACCCAGTCAGATATAGAGGAGTTATTTACCCAGTCAGATATAGAGGAGTTATTTACCCAGTCAGATATAGAGGAGTTATTAACCCAGTCAGATATAGAGGAGTTATTTACCCAGTCAGAGGAGTTATTAACCCAGTCAGATATAGAGGAGTTATTAACCCAGTCAGATATAGAGGGGTTATTTACCCAGTCAGATATAGAGGAGTTATTAACCCAGTCAGATATAGAGGAGTTATTAACCCAGTCAGATATAGAGGAGTTATTAACCCAGTCAGATATAGAGGAGTTATTAACCCAGTCAGATATAGATGAGTTATTAACCCAGTCAGATATAGAGGAGTTATTTACCCAGTCAGATATAGAGGAGTTATTAGCCCAGTCAGATATAGAGGAGTTATTAACCCAGTCAGATATAGAGGAGTTGTTAACCCAGTCAGATATAGAGGAGTTATTAACCCAGTCAGATATAGAGGAGTTATTTACCCAGTCAGATATAGAGGAGTTATTTACCCAGTCAGATATAGAGGGGTTATTTACCCAGTCAGATATAGAGGAGTTATTAACCCAGTCAGATATAGAGGAGTTATTAGGAGTCTCAGCCTCCAGTATTTATGCTGCATTAGTTTATGTGTCGGGGGCTAGGGTCAGTTTGTTATATCTGGAGTTACTTCTCCAGTCTATTCGGTGTCCTGTGTGAGATCTAAGTTATTTTCTTTTCTCAGATATAGAGGGAGGACCTGAGCCCTAGGACCATGCCCCAGACTACCTGACATGATGACTCCTTGCTGTCCCCAGTCCACCTGGCCATGCTGCTGCTCCAGTCAACTGGCCTGGGATAGGACCATGTCCCAGGACTACCTGACATGATGAGTTATTCCCCAGTCCACCTGGCCATGCTGCTGCTCCAGTTTCAACTGTTCGGCCTTACTATTATTCAACCATGCTGGTCATTTATGAACATTTGAACATCTTGGCCACGTTCTGTTATAACTCCACCCGGCACAGCCAGAAGAGGACTGGCCACCCCACATAGCTCTCTCTAATTCTCTCTTTCTTTCAGATATAGAGGACCTTATTAGGACCGTGCCCCAGGACTACCTGACATGATGACTCCTTGCTGTCCCCAGTCCACCTGACTGTGCTGCTGCTCCAGTTTCAACTGTTCTGCCTTATTATTAGACCATGCTGGTCATTTATGAACATTTGAACATCTTGGAGGCCAGAAGAGGACTGGCCACCCCACATAGCCTGGTTAGGTTTTCCTACCCTAGGGAGTTTTCCTAGCCACCGTGTTTTACACCTGCATTGTTTGCTGTTTGGGGTTTTAGGCTGGGTCAGATATAGAGGAGTTATTACCCAGTCAGATATAGAGGAGTTATTTTAGCCAGATATAGAGAGTCAGATAAGAGTTATTTCAGTCAGATATAGAGTTATTAACCCAGTCAGATATAGAGGAGCCAGTCGGAGTTATTAGTCAGATATAGAGAGACGTACCCAGTCAGATATAGAGGAGTTATTACAGTCAGATATAGAGGAGTTATTTACCCAGTCAGTTATTAGAGTCAGATATGAGTTATTAACAGTCACAGTCAGATATAGAGAGTTATTCAGCCCAGATCAGAGAGGAGTTATTATTTACCCAGTCAGATATAGAGGAGGTCAGATATTATTAACCCAGTCAGATATAGAGGAGTTATTAACCCAGTCAGATATAGAGGAGTTATTAACCCAGTCAGATATAGAGGAGTTATTTACACAGTCAGATATAGAGGAGTTATTTACCCAGTCAGATATAGAGGAGTTATTAACCCAGTCAGATATAGAGGAGTTATTTACCCAGTCGGATATAGTGTAGAGACAAGAGGGGTTATTTACCCAGTCAGATATAGATGAGTTATTAACCCAGTCAGATATAGAGGAGTTATTTACAGTCAGATATAGAAGTTATTAGTCAGTTATTTCAATATAGAGGAGTTTTGTCAGATATAGAGGAGTTATTCCCAGATATTTTCAGATATGTACCCAGTCACCCAGTCAGATATAGAGGAGTTATTAAAGTCAGATATAGAGGAGTTATTAACCCAGTCATATAGGAAATAGTTATTTTGAATCAGATATAGAGAGATACCCAGTCAGGCCCAGTCAGATATAGAGGAGTTATTCCCCAGCCAGTCAGATATAGTGTAGAGACAAGAGGAATTTATTAATTAAGTTTCAGAGTTTGCATATAGGAAATAATTTTGAATAGAGACCAGCTGCATCCCCAGCTGGTGTGTTTACGGACATATTCAATCAATCCCTATCCCAGTCTGTTGTTCCCACATGCTTCAAGAGGGCCACCATTGTTCCTGTTCCCAAGAAAGCTAAGGTAACTGAGCTAAACGACTCACTTCCGTCATCATGAAGTGCTTTGAGAGACTAGTCAAGGACCATATCACCTCCACCCTACCTGACACCCTAGACCCACTCCAATTTGCTTACCGCCCAAATAGGTCCACAGACGATGCAATCTCAACCACACTGCACACTGCCCTAACCCATCTGGACAAGAGGAATACCTATGTGAGAATGCTGTTCATCGACTACAGCTCGGCATTTAACACCGTAGTGCCCTCCAAGCTCGTCATCAAGCTCGAGACCCTGGGTCTCGACCCCGCCCTGTGCAACTGGGTACTGGACTTCCTGACGGGCCGCCCCCAGGTGGTGAGGGTAGGCAACAACATCTCCACCCCGCTGATCCTCAACACTGGGGCCCCACAAGGGTGCGTTCTCAACCCTCTCCTGTACTCCCTGTTCACCCACGACTGCGTGGCCACGCACGCCTCCAACTCAATCATCAAGTTTGCGGACGACACAACAGTGGTAGGCTTGATTACCAACAACGACGAGACGGCCTACAGGGAGGAGGTGAGGGCCCTCGGAGTGTGGTGTCAGGAAAATAACCTCACACTCAACGTCAACAAAACTAAGGAGATGATTGTGGACTTCAGGAAACAGCAGAGGGAACACCCCCCTATCCACATCGATGGAACAGTAGTGGAGAGGGTAGTAAGTTTTAAGTTCCTCGGCGTACACATCACAGACAAACTGAATTGGTCCACCCACACAGACAGCATCGTGAAGAAGGCGCAGCAGCGCCTCTTCAACCTCAGGAAGCTGAAGAAATTCGGCTTGTCACCAAAAGCACTCACAAACTTCTACAGATGCACAATCGAGAGCATCCTGTCGGGCTGTATCACCATCCTGTCGGGCTGTATCACCGCCTGGTACGGCAACTGCTCCGCCCACAACCGTAAGGCTCTCCAGAGGGTAGTGAGGTCTGCACAACGCATCACCGGGGGCAAACTACCTGCCCTCCAGGACACCTACACCACCCGATGTCATAGGAAGGCCATAAAGATCATCAAGGACAACAACCACCCGAGCCACTGCCTGTTCACCCCGCTATCATCCAGAAGGCGAGGTCAGTAAGCTGGGACCGAGAGACTGAAAAACAGCTTCTATCTCAAGGCCATCAGACTGTTAAACAGCCACCACTAACATTGAGTGGCTGCTGCCAACACACTGACTCAACTCCAGCCACTTTAATAATGGGAATTGATGGGAAATTATGTCAATTATATCACTAGCCACTTTAAACAATGCTACCTTATATAATGTTACTTACCCTACATTATTCATCTCATATGCATACGTATATACTGTACTCTATATCATCTACTGCATCCTTATGTAATACATGTATCACTAGCCACTTTAACTATGCCACTTTGTTTACATACTCATCTCATATGTATATACTGCACTCAATACCATCTACTGCATCATGCCTATGCCGCTCTGTACCATCACTCATTCATATATCTTTATGTACATATTCTTTATCCCCTTACACTTGTGTCTATAAGGTAGTAGTTTTGGAATTGTTAGCTAGATTACTTGTTGGTTATTACTGCATTGTCGGAACTAGAAGCACAAGCATTTCGCTACACTCGCACTAACATCTGCTAACCATGTGTATGTGACAAATAAAATGTGATTTGATTTGATTTGATGTTATGCCTTATTCAACATGTCAGAGAACCACGTTTGCTCTACACAGCATATGTTTAAATGAACTTTCCAAAACGTTGCGTTCAGTGGTTAAATTGAATGTTAGCTGTTGCTAGCTAATGAGGTAACACGACTGGACAACGTGCAGCCATAAACAAATGGTTAAAAAGTCCGGTCTGCGAGTAGCCTAGTTTTAGAGCGGCCCCGCGATATGTGGTCTGCCAATGCACTACAAAAAAAAAAAGAGAAAAGGCCGTAGTGCCAGAATAATAGGGCTTGTCTTTTGAACTCAAATCAAGCCGTTTTCAAATCAAGCCGTAAAGAGTGAGACTTGGCTACTTTGCCTACAGAACCTGTACAGTGCATTCAGGAACTATTCATACCTCTTGACTTATTCCACCAATTTTTTTCTCTCTCAAACATCTAAAAACAATACCCCATAATGACAAAGTGAAAAGATGTTTTTTGAAATGTATTTCAATTACATTTTAAATGAAATACTGCAATATCGAATTTACATAAGTATTCATACCCCTGAGTCAATATTAGAATGTACTTTCGCAGCTAAGAGCTTTGCACACCTGGATTGTACAATAGTTGCACATAATTCTTGAAAAACATATTCAATTTGGCTAAACACGTCTTGCCATAGTTTTTCAAGCAGATTTAAGTCAAAAATATAACTAGGCCACTCAGGAACATTCAATGTTGTCTTGGTAACCAACTCCAGTCTATATTTGGCCTTGTATTTTAGGCAATTGTCCCGCTAAAAAGTGTCTGTTGGAAAGCAGACTGAACCAGGTTTTCCTCTAAGATGTTGCCTCTACTTAGCTTAATTCTGTTTCTTTTTATCCTAAAACACTATCTAGACCTTAACGATCACAAGCATACCCCTAACATGATGCAGCCACCACTCTGCTTGAAAATATGAAGAGTGCTACTCATTGATGTGTTGTGTTGGATTTGCCTCAAACATAACGCTTTGTATTCAGGACATAAAGTTAATTTCTTTGCCACATTTTTACTTTATTACAAACAGGATGCATGTTTTGGAATATTTTTTATTCTGTACAGGCTTCCTTCTTTTTTTACCCATCTACCAATAGGTGCCCTTCTTTGCGAGGCATTGGAAAACTTCCCTGGTCTTTGTGGTTGAATATGTGTTTGAAATGCACTGCTCGACTGAGGGGCCATACAGATGATTGGATGTGTGGGGTACAGAGATGAGGTAGTCGTTAAAAAGTAATGTTAACCACTATTATTACACACAGAGTGAATCCATGCAACTTATTATGTGACTTGTTAAGCAAATGTTTACTTCTGAACGTATTTAGGCTTGCCATAACAAAGGGGTTGAATACTTATCGACTCAAGACATTTCAGCTTTTCATTTTGTATTAATTCGTCTAAAAGCCATTCCACTTTGACATTAAGGGTTATTATGTGTAGGCCAGTCACACAAAATCTAAATTTAATCCATTTTGAATTCAGGCTGTAACACAACAAAATGTTGAAAAAGTCAAGGGGTGTGAATAGTCAAGGGGTGTGAATAGTCAAGGGGTGTGAATAGTCAAGGGGTGTGAATAGTCAAGGGGTGTGAATACTTTCAGAAGGCGCTGTATATGCAGTGGGGGAAAGCAGCGACGGGTTGAGTGAGGCTACAAATCCAAAGACGGCCTACTTTTCTGCAGGGAGAGAAAAACATAGCTAGACTGTTGTTTCGCTATTCAACTCAATACTGCTTTTGTTTTTAATTTTGTAAAGCAGCTGACGATAGCTAACTAGAAGGATAGCTAACAAAAAATAGCGAACTAGAAGGATAGCTAACTAGAATATAGCTAACTAGAAGGATAGCTAACTAGAAGATAGCTAACTAGAAGGATAGCTAACTAGAAGGATAGCTAACTAGAAGATAGCTAACTAGAAGATAGCTAACTAGAAGGATAGCTAACTAGAAGATAGCTAACTAGAAGGATAGCTAACTAGAAGATAGCTAACTAGAAGATAGCTAACTAGAAGGATAGCTAACTAGAAGATAGCTAACTAGAAGGATAGCTAACTAGAAGGATAGCTAACTAGAAGATAGCTAACTAGAAGGATAGCTAACTAGAAGATAGCTAACTAGAAGATAGCTAACTAGAAGGATAGCTAACTAGAAGATAGCTAACTAGAAGGGTGATGGTGACTGCTACGGGAAAGCAGATTCAAAAACATGAGCTGGCGCACACCCAGAAAAATGTGTTTGTGTGGAGGTGCTGACTAAAGGCAAATAAAATGTAAACTATCAAAATAAAGAGAGTCGCACACTCCATATATAAACTCCCAGTAATTTATTGGGTTTTTACCAACGTTTCAGCATCACTGTGCCTTCTTCAGGGTAATGTGATGTGTATAATCTGAGCCGGAGCAGAGCCTGTCTGCCCACACTCATCGCTTGCTCCCCCGCAGCTCACCAGCTGATGTAGGCTGTGTGTGCCTGTGTGTGACGAGTCCTTCCCACTGCTGAACAGAACTGCGCTGCACATCTGTGCTGCTAATATTAATTGTGCTTATCACGGAAAAGCTCTCAATATCTCCAAAAACTCTAGTCCAGTCCACTTCGTAGTCCGATTTTGGCCACATAGATCTTCTAGTATTTCTGGGTCAATTTAGTCAGTTATAGTGTCATCAATTTCCACAGAAAAATAGGCGGTTTTGTTAACGAAATTAACACTGGTTTGTACTACATCTCTGAGATGATCTGAGCCCTGAGAGAAACAGCCCTGAGAGGATCTGAGCCCTGAGAGAACAGCCCTGAGAGGATCTTAGCCCTGAGAGAACAGCCCTGAGAGGATCTTAGCCCTGAGAGAACAGCCCTGAGAGGATCTTAGCCCTGAGAGAAACATCCCTGAGAGGATCTCAGCAATGAGAGAAACAGCCCTGAGAGGATCTTAGCCCTGAGAGAACAGCCCTGAGAGGATCTCAGCCCTGAGAGAACAGCCCTGAGAGGATCTCAACCCTGGGAGAATCTCAGCCCTGAGAGAAACAGCCCTGAGAGGATCTCAGCCCTGAACAGCTCAGCTATAAGAGGAACGCTCTCATTAAGGTCCTTTTATGAGACTACAGACACCAAGGTCTTCCCCTCCCCTCAGTTCCCCTGACACAGAGGAGCATGAGAGGGAAGCCCTGCTGCAGAGCAAGGGAAAGAGAGAGAGAGAGAGGCACACACAAGCACATGCACATACGTAGACAGATAGACGCACCCACCCACCCACAAACCCACACACACACAGGACCCAATCCCCAAAACTGCAGTGCTGCCCAGATAATTTGTCAGAGACAGGACTGGGGGCGATGCCCAGAGCTTCTCCTGAAGAAACTGTTTCTAAGCAATTACCGTGTTTGCTTGGCAACATATCAAATATTACCGTGTTTGCCTGGCAACATATCAAATATTACCGTGTTTGCTTGGCAACATATCAAATATTACCGTGTTTGCTTGGCAACATATCAAATATTACCGTGTTTGCCTGGCAACATATCAAATATTACCGTGTTTGCTTGGCAACATATCAAATATTACCGTGTTTGCTTGGCAACATATCAAATATTACCGTGTTTGCTTGGCAACATATCAAATATTACCGTGTTTGCTTGGCAACATATCAAATATTACCGTGTTTTGGCAACATATCAAATATTACCGTGTTTGGCAACATATCAAATATTACCGTGTTTGCTTGGCAACATATCAAATATTACCGTGTTTGCTTGGCAACATATCAAATATTACCGTGTTTGCTTGGCAACATATCAAATATTACCGTGTTTGCCTGGCAACATATAAAATATTACCGTGTTTGCCTGGCAACATATAAAATATTACCGTGTTTGCTTGGCAACATATCAAATATTACCATGTTTGCTTGGCAACATATCAAATATTACCGTGTTTGCTTGGCAACATATCAAATATTACCGTGTTTGCTTGGCAACATATCAAATATTACCATGTTTGCTTGGCAACATATCAAATATTACCGTGTTTGCTTGGCAACATATCAAATATTACCGTGTTTGCTTGGCATATCAAATATATCAAATATTACCGTGTTTTGCGTGTTTTGGCAACATATCAAATATTACCGTGTTTGCTTGGCAACATATCAAATATTACCGTGTTTGCCTGGCAACATATCAAATATTACCGTGTTTGCTTGGCAAATATCAAATATTACCGTGTTTGCTTGGCAACATATCAAATATATGGCAACATATCAAATTACCGTGTTTGCTTGGCAACATATCAAATATTACCGTGTTTGCTTGGCAACATATCAAATATTACAACATATCAAATATTGTTTGCTTGGCAACATATCAAATATTACCGTGTTTGCTTGGCAACATATCAAATATTACCGTGTTTGCTTGGCAACATATCAAATATTACTGTGTTTGCTTGGCAACATATCAAATATTACCGTGTTTGCTTGGCAACATATCAAATATTACCGTGTTTGCTTGGCAACATATCAAATATTACCGTGTTTGCTTGGCAACATATCAAAGAACACAAGGTGTGTCGCAAATGGCATCATATTCCCTTTTGAGAGGGGTGTTTGCTTAAATTGGCAACATATCAAATATTACCGTGTTTGCTTGGCAACTTTTATAATATCAAAGAACACAAGGTGTGTCGCTTAAATGGCATCTTTTATAATACTTTTTCTCCGTTTTTGAGAGCGGCGGGTAATTCCCTTTTATAATGCAAAGCGTTTTCTGACGCTTAAATGGTACGTAATTCCCTTTTATAATGCACTTTTCTCTCTACGCGTTTTCTGACCCCGAGTTACGCGCGCTTAAATGGTACGTAATTCCCTTTTATAATGCACTTTTCTCTCTACGCGTTTTCTGACCCCGAGTTACGCGCGCTTAAATGGTACGTAATTCCCTTTTATAATGCACTTTTCTCTCTACGCGTTTTCTGACCTCGAATTTAAGCATGAGAATAGCATGTTATTCACCTGCTATTCATTTAAGGGGTGGAGATCAAATACATGAAGGTGGAGGAGGAGGTGTGTCCTACAGAAACACTGTATTCTGACCTTGGATCTGGACTGGGATATGTTCCGCATTGCTTCCAACAACAACATTGACGAATACGCTGATTCGGTGAGCAAGTTCATTAGAAAGTGCATTGACAATGTCGTTCCCATAGCAACGATTAAAACATTCCCAAACCAGAAACCGTGGATTGATGGCAGCATTCGCGTGAAACAGAAAGCGCGAACCACTGCTTTTAACCAGGGCAAGGTGACCGGAAACATGACCGAATACAAACAGTGTAGCTACTCCCTCCGCAAGGCAATCAAACAAGCTAAGCATCAGTATAGAGACAAAGTAGAGTCACAATTCAACGGCTCAGACACAAGAGGTATGTGGCAGGGTCTACAGTCAATCACGGATTACAAAAAGAAAACCAGCCCCGTCACGGACCAGGATGTCTTGCTCTCAGGCAGACTAAATAACTTTTTTGCCCGCTTTGAGGACAATACAGTGCCACTGACACTGCCGCAACCAAAACCTGCAGACTCTCCTTCACTGCAGCTGAAGTGAGTAAAACATTTAAACCTGTTAACCCTGGCAAGGCTGCAGGCCCAGACAGCATCCCCAGCCGAGTCCTCAGAGCATGCGCAGGCTGGTGTGTTTACGGACATATTCAATCAATCCATATCCCAGTCTGCTGTTCCCACATGCTTCAAGAGGGCCACCATTGTCCCTGTTCCCAAGAAAGATAAGGTAACTGAGCTAAATGACTACTGCCCTGTAGCTTTGAGAGACTAGTCAAGGACCATATCACCTCCACCCTACCTAACACCCTAGACCCACTCCAATTTGCTTACCGCCCAAATAGGTCCACAGGCGACGCAATCTCAACCACACTGCCCTAACCCATCTGGACAAGAGGAATAGCTGTGTGAGAATGCTGTTCATCGACTACAGCTCAGCATTTAACACCATAGTACCCTCCAAACTCGTCATCAAGCTCGAGACCCTGGGTCTCGACCCCGCCCTGTGCAACTGGGTACTGGACTTCCTGATGGGCCGCCCCCAGGTGGTGAGGGTAGGTAACAACATCTCCACCCCGCTGATCCTCAACACTGGGGGCCCACAAGGGTGAATTCTCAACCCTCTTCCGTACTCCCTGTTCACCCACGACTGCGTGGCCATGCACGCCTCCAACTGAATCATCAAGTTTGCAGACGACACTACAGTGGTAGGCTTGATTACCAACAACGACGAGACGGCCTACAGGGAGGAGGTGAGGGCCCTCGGAGTGTGGTGTCAGGAAAATAACCTCACACTCAACGTCAACAAAACAAAGGAGATGATTGTAGACTTCAGGAAACAGCAGAGGGAGCACCCCCCTATCCACATCGATGGGACAGTAGTGGAGAGGATAGTTTGTTTTAAGTTCCTCTGCGTTCACATCACAGACAAACTGAATTGGTCCACCCACACAGAGAGCGTCGTGAAGAAGGCGCAGCAGCGCCTCTTCAACCTCAGGAGGCTGAAGAAATTTGGCTTGTCACCAAAAGCACTCACAAACTTCTACAGATGCACAATCGAGAGCATCCTGTCGGGTATCACCACCTGGTACGGCAACTGCTCCGCCCACAACCGTAAGGCTCTCCAGAGGGTAGTGAGGTCTGCACGGCGCATCACCGGGGGAAAACTACCTGCCCTCCAGGACACCCACCACCCGTTGTCACAGGAAGGCCATAAAGATCATGAAGGACAACAACCACCCGAGCCACTGCCTGTTCACCCCGCTATCATCCAGAAGGCGAGGTCAGTACAGGTGCATCAAAGCAGGGACCGAGAGACTGAAAAACAGCTTCTATCTCAAGGCCATCAGACTGTAAACAGCCACCACTAACATTGAGTGGCTGTTGCCAACACACTGGAATTGATGGAAATTGATGTAAAATATATCACTAGCCACTTTAAACAATGCTACTATTTTTACATACCCTACATTACTCATCTCATATGTATATACTGTACTCGATACCATCTACTGCATCTTGCCTATGCCGTTCTGTACCATCACTCATTCATATATCTTTATGTACATATTCTTTATCCCTTTACACTTGTGTGTATAAGGTAGTAGTTTTGGAATTGTTAGGTTAGATTACTCGTTGGTTATTACTGCATTGTCAGAACTAGAAGCACAAGCATTTCGCTACACTCTCATTAACATCTGCTAACCATGTGTATGTGACAAATCAATTTGATTTGATCTCATTCCCTCATAATTCCACCACTTTTACGTGCAATTAACCAATGAATAAGGTCGAGCGACCTGTCGGTTCCAAGTGGAACAACATCTACTTTCCTTCCCCCGACAGAAATATCACCATTTGTCACACCCTGATCTGTTGCACCTGTCCTTGTGATTGTCTCCACCCCCCTCCAGGTGTCGCCCATCTTCGCCATTATCCCCTGTGTATTTATACCTGTGTTCTCTGTTTGTCTGTTGCTAGTTCGTCTTGTTGAGTCAGCTAGCGTTTTTGTTCTCAGCTCCTGCTTTTCCCACGTCTCTCTTTTTCTCGCCCTCCTGGTTTTGACCCATGCCTGTCCTGACTCTGAGCCCGCCTGCCGACCTGTATCTTTGCCCCACCTCTGGTTTACTGACCATTGCCTACCCTGAGCCTGCCTGCTGTCCGGTACTGTTGCCCACCTCTGGTTTACTGACCCCTGCCTGACCCTGACCCTGAGCCTGCCTGTTGTCCGGTACCATTGCCCCACCTCTGGTTTACTGACCCCTGCCTGACCCTGACCCTGAGCCTGCCAGCCGTCCAGTACCGTTGCCCCACCTCTGCTATACTGACCCCTGCCTTGACCCTGAGCCTGCCAGCCGTCCAGTACCGTTGCCCCACCTCTGGTTTACTGACCCCTGCCTTACCCTGACCCTGAGCCTGCCTGCCGTCCGGTACCATTGCCCCACCTCTGGTTTACTGACCCCTGCCTGACCCTGACCCTGAGCCTGCCAGCCGTCCAGTACCGTTGCCCCACCTCTGGTATACTGACCCCTGCCTTGACCCTGAGCCTGCCAGCCGTCCAGTACCGTTGCCCCACCTCTGGTTTACTGACCCCTGCCTGACCCTGACCCTGAGCCTGCCCTCCAGTACCGTTGCCCCACCTCTGGTTTACTGACCCCTGCCTTACCCTGACCCTGAGCCTGCCTGCTGTCCGGTACTGTTGCCCCACCTCTGGTTTACTGACCCCTGCCTGACCCTGACCCTGAGCCTGCCATCCAGTACCGTTGCCCCACCTCTGGTTTACTGCCTACCCCTGAGCCTGCCTGTTGACCCTGCCCCAGCCTGCCTGGTTTGCTGACCCCTGCCTGCCTTGACCTGTCTATTGCCCCACCTCTGGTTTGGTTGCCTGCCTTGACCTGATTGCCCCACCTCTGGTTTACTGACCCTGCCTGCCTTGACCTGTCTATTGCCCCACCTCTGGTTTGCTGACCCCTGCCTGCCTTGACCTGTCTATTGCCCCACCTCTGGTTTGCTGACCCCTGCCTGCCTTGACCTGTCTATTGCCCCACCTCTGGTTTACTGACCCCTGCCTACCTTGACCTGTCTATTGCCCCTGTTGGATTATTATACCATTGTTACTTCGACGTTGTCTGCATCTGGGTCTTACCTTGATACCTGATAACCATTATCCATGCACTGTCATTTACTATTTGATATGAGCTATTGAGGTAAATGAGTAAAGCTGTTTGGATATGTGGATTGTAAATATAAAATACAATTGATTTAGATCTATTTTAGCTTATGATCGCTGGAGACTAATGTGAAACTAGTCACATGGCAGCAAACTGAAGCATATCAACATATCACCTATTCCATTATAACTTGCAGGGACAGTTCCATGATTAGTGGAGATTATTAGCGTAGATAAATAGACTACTGTTCAACCTCTATTGTACACATTTCTCACCTTCCAATATTTCATGGACAATTTTCAGGATGAATCAAAGCACTGTATTATTTATTCACCAATATCCTTTGTGTGTAAAAGCTCTCCTGTTTTATTATTATTTAATACTTTCCTAAACCATAAATAATATACAAGATCAGGGTATTTTTTAAATCCACCAATTGGTGTTGAAACGGAGATGGAAATAATTGGTTTTCTTCCATTGATCTCTAATATTCTGAACCTGTTCTGTCCGTGTATTCTAGTGAGTCTGTCGACAAAATTCTACTCTTAAAGGTACACCATATTTAAAGGGATGGCTTTAGATAAATGTACTGAAAACTCTATTGAACCAAAACCCCATGAGAAAAATCGGTTGGCCAGCAAGTGGCAGGGTTTTCAGTGGTTGAATTGAATGTATTCAGCGCACCCAAGCGAACCATTATCTATGAACCAAGTCTGAATCGGGCCCAATGTGCACCACATAGTGTACTACTAAGGAAACACGGTGTCATTCGGACTCCCAAGGCACTGCATCTCATTGCTAGAGGTGTCACTACAGACCCTGGATCGATCCCGGGCTGTATCACAACCAGCCGTGATCGGGAGTCTCATAGGGTGGCCCAGCGTCGTCCGGGTTAGGGGAGGGTTTGGCCCAGGGGGTAGGCCGTCATTGTAAAATAACTATTTGTTATTTTAACTGACTTGCCTAGATAAATAAAAGGTACAAAAAAATGTGTTAAGCAGCCACAGACTCTGCTGGGTGTCCAGGCATCTCCTCCTCATGGACTGCACCAGATTTGCCAGTTCTTGCTGTGAGATGTTACCCCACTCTTCCACCAAGGCACCTGCAAGTTCCTGGACATTTATGGGGGGAATGGCCCTAGCCCTCACCCTCCGATCCAACAGGTCCTAGACGTGCTCAATGGGATTGAGATCTGGGCTCTTCGCTGGCCATGGCATAAAACTGACATTCCTGTCTTGCAGGAAATCACGCAGAAAACGAGCAGTATGGCTGGTGGCATTGTCATGCTGGAGGGTCATGTCAGGATGAGCCTGCAGGAAAGGTACCACAGGAGGGAGGACACCGCCCCAGACCATGATGGACCCTCAACCTCCAAATCGATCCACCTCCAGAGTACAGGCCTCAGTGTAACTCTCATTCCTTCGACGATAAACGCGAATCCAACCATCACCCCTTGTGAAATAAAACCGTGACTCGTCAGTGAAGAGCACTTTTTGCCAGTCCTGTCTGGTCCAGCGACGGTGGGTTTGTGCCCATAGGCAACGTTGTTGCCAGTTATGTCTGGTGAGAACCTGCCTTACAACAGGCCTACAAGCCCTCAGTCCAACGTCTCTCAGCCTTTTGCCAACAGTCTGTGCACTGATGGAGGGATTGTGCATTCCAGGTGTAACTCGGGCAGTTGTTGTTGCCATCCTGTATCTGTCCCGCAGGTGTGATGTTCGGATGTACCAATCCTGTGCAGATTTTGTTACATTACACGTGGTCTGCCACTGCGAGGACGATCAGCAGTCTGTCCTGTCTCCCTGCAGCGCTGTCTTAGGCGTCTCACAGTACGGACATTACAATTTCTTGCCCTGGCCATATCTGTAGTCCTCCTGCCTCCTTGCAGCATGCCTAAGGCACTTCACGCTGATGAGTAGGGACCCTGGGCATCTTTATTTTGGTGTTTTTCAGAGTCAGTAGAATGGCCTCTTTAGTGTCCTAAGTTTTCATAACTGTGACCTTAATTGCCTACCGTCTGTAAGCTGTCATTGTCTTAACGACCGTTCCACAGGTGCATGTTCATTAATTGTGTATGGTTCATTGAACAAGCATGGGAAACAGTGTTTAAACCCTTTACAATGAAGATCTGTGAAGTTATTTGTATTTTTACGAATTATCTTTGAAATACAGGGTCCTGAAAAAGAGTTTATATACAGTGATATGGAGAAAACAGAGTCATAAATCAAATCAAATCAACTTTTATTGCTCACATACACATGGTTAGCAGCTGTTAATGCGAGTGTAGCGAAATGCTTGTGCTTCTAGTTCCTACTGACAGGGAGGGTGAACAAGTCATTATCTATGAATGTCATCATTAAATATCTAATGTTCCGAGTTGGAACAAATAACACACACACACACACACACACACACACACACACACCTCAGAGCAGATGGAAGAGACCAGGTTGTATCATGGTTAGCAGGGTTTACTTGGTTCACGGTATATTACTCTGTGTCTCTGGGCTGCCACAGAACCTCCTCATTCCATCATTGCAGCCAAGGGATTTTATTTATCTCTCCTTCTCTCTCTATATCTCTTCTTCCTTCCATCCCCCTTCTCTCTCCTTCCACCCTCCCACCCCTCTCTCTCTCCCTTTCTCTTTCCACTCGCTCTTCCCCCCTCTCTTTCTTCCCCTCCCGATCCCCCCCCCCTCTCTCTCTCTCTCTCTCTCTCTTCATCTCACTCTCACTTTCTCTCTCTCTCTCTCTCTCTTTATCTCACTCTTCTCTCTCTCTCTCTCTCTCTCTCTCTCTCACAACCCCCTTGATTGCTGGTCGTTTTTACTACGTCAAAACATTTCTACAACGCCTGTCCCAAGTCAAGTGCTTAACATTAATCTGGTGCTGTGTGTAACTGCCCTCCCTTACTAACATAAACTGCCAATCTTGGACACAAAAACAGGGACATATGGAGCCATTTAAAAATTACTGTTGTCACACTGCCATTGTGTAATTTGTGGGGTTGATAGACTAAGATAAATAAACCAGGTCAACTATTGTTTTATTGACTCACTGGCCAGATGGTTTCCCTAACTCACTGTCATTGTCCATAAATGACAGTGACAGGGAGGGGTAATAACTCATTATCTATGAATGATAGGGAACGGGAGGGGGAATAACTCATTATCTATGAATGATAGGGACAGGGAGGAGGAATAACTCATGATCTATGAATGTTAGGGACCGGGAGGGGGAATAACTCATTATCTATGAATGATAGGGACCGGGAGGGGGAATAACTCCTTATCTATGAATGATAGGGACCGGGAGGGGGAATAACTCATTATCTATGAATGATAGGGACGGGAGGGGGAATAACTCCTTATCTATGAATGATAGGGACCGGGAGGGGGAATAACTCATTATCTATGAATGATAGGGACCGGGAGGGGAATAACTCATTATCTATGAATGATAGGGACTTATCTATGAATGTTAGGGAGGGGGAATAACTATGAATGATAGGGACCGGGAGGGGGAATAACTTATCTATGAATGATAGGGACAGGGGGGATAGGGACAGGGGGGAATAACTAACCTTATCTATGAATGTTAGGGACCGGGAGGGGGAATAACTCATTATCTATGAATGTTAGGGACCGGGAGGGGGAATAACTCATTATCTATGAATGATAGGGACCGGGAGGGGGAATAACTCATGATCTATGAATGATAGGGACAGGGAGGGGGAATAACTCCTTATCTATGAATGTTAGGGACCGGGAGGGGGAATAACTCATTATCTATGAATGATAGGGACCGGGAGGGGGAATAACTCATTATCTATTAATGTTAGGGACCGGGAGGGGGAATAACTCATTATCTATTAATGTTAGGGACCGGGAGGGGGAATAACTCATTATCTATGAATGATAGGGACCGGAAGGGAGAATAACTCATGATCTATGAATGATAGGGACCGGGAGGGGGAATAACTCATTATCTATGAATGATAGGGACCGGGAGAGGGAATAACTAAATCTCCTCACCTTGTCCCCAGAGCCTTCCCTGTCCCTTCCAATTTACAAAGCTCCCTGAAAAGACACACACAATGTACCTGGTTTTCTTTCTCCAGTTTATCAACAAGCTTGTCCTCTGCTATCCAGCGCACATATTGGATGTCTTTAGTCTCAAACCATTTGGGAAC